>NC_088415.1:3481896-3706896 GCF_034236695.1 Oncorhynchus nerka | reverse complement strand
AGGCAGAGTGGTCAGGCAGGCGGGCTTCGGAGTCAGGACAGGCAGAGTGGTCAGGCAGGCGTGCTTCGGAGTCAGGACAGGCAGAGTGGTCAGGCAGGCGGGCTTCGGAGATAGGACAGGCAGAGTGGTCAGGCAGGCGGGCTTCGGAGATAGGACAGGCAGAGTGGTCAGGCAGGCGGGCTTCGGAGTTAGGACAAGCAGAGTGGTCAGGCAGGCGGGCTTCGGAGATAGGACAGGCAGAGTGGTCAGGCAGGCGGGCTTCGGAGTCAGGACAGGCAGAGTGGTCAGGCAGGCGGGCTTCAGAGTCAGGACAGGCAGAGTGGTCAGGCAGGCGGGCTTCGGAGATAGGACAGGCAGAGTGGTCAGGCAGGCGGGCTTCGGAGTCAGGACAGGCAAGGGTCAAGAAACAGAAGGGCGAGAAAAGAGAAACTGGAAAAGGCAGGAGCTGAGGCACAAAATGCTGGTAGGCTTGAACAAACGATACGAAATGGCACAGACAGTCAGAAAAACAGGTATAAACATCCAGAGGTAGAGTGGGGACGATGGGCGACACCTGGAGGGGGAGGAGACGAGCACAAGGACAGGTGAAAACAGATCAGGGCAACACCTCTGGAAGGTTCATAATGCATTTCTGTCTGTATCACTTTCTGACAACTAGATGTTATAACTAGATGTTATAACTAGATGTTATAAAGGGCTTTATAACATTCACTTCATTGATTGATTGACTTTCGGTTTGAAATTATCTTTGAGGTTAATTGCAAATGAAATGTACATTTACAACAATTATGAGGCTTCAGTGACTTCAGTGAACCTGTATCTCTCTATCCTAATCAAAGAGAACAACCTCCTCTTGTCAGGGTTTTTTTTTCGTCTCACCGATCGTAAATTACTCCGACCTCCACGTTTAGACAGAACAGAATGGCTCTGAGCAAATTAGCCACCTATTTATTTTTACACGGACGGCAGCACGGACGTTTCTCACACGGCACTGAACATTAGAAAAAACTCTGGCTGGTCCTCAGATGAAATATTATTATTGATGTCCACACAAATGAAGAGATCAATTCACAAACACACACACACGCACACATCACACACACACGCACGCTCACACACACAAACACTATGCTACCTAATATAATGTTCCCTACATTATTCATCTCATATGTATACGTATATACTGTACTCTATATCATCTACTGCATCCTTATGTAATACATGTATCACTAGCCACTTTAACTATGCCACTTTGTTTACATACTCATCTCATATGTATATACTGTACTCGATACCATCTACTGTATCTTGCCTATGCCGCTCTGTACCATCACTCATTCATATATCTTTATGTACATATTCTTTATCCCCTAACACTTGTGTCTATAAGGTAGTAGTTTTGGAATTGTTAGCTAGATTACTTGTTGGTTATTACTGCATTGTCGGAACTAGAAGCACAAGCATTTCGCAACACTCGCACTAACATCTGCTAACCATGTGTATGTGACAAATACCATTTGATTTGATTTGACACACACACTAAACCTGAAAGGCTCCAGTCATATATCAAGTTGAACGAAGCGAGTTCTCTAATAAGACAAGCAGCATTTATCATCCAGCCAGGTGAGTGGTCTACTACACTACTATAGTAAATACCACATCACTATGGTCTACTACACTACACTACTATAGTAAATACCACATCACTATGGTCCACTACACTACTATAGTAAATACCACATCACTATGGTCCACTACACTACTATAGTAAATACCACATCACTATGGTACACTACACTACACTACTATAGTAAATACCACATCACTATGGTCTAATACACTACTATAGTAAATACCACATCACTATGGTCCACTACACTACACTACTATAGTAAATACCACATCACTATGGTCTAATACACTACTATAGTAAATACCACATCACTATGGTCTAATACACTACTATAGTAAATACCACATCACTATGGTCTAATACACTACTATAGTAAATACCACATCACTATGGTCTACTACACTACACTACTATAGTAAATACCACATCACTATGGTACACTACACTACTATAGTAAATACCACATCACTATGGTCTACTACACTACACTACTATAATAAATACCACATCACTATGGTCCACTACACTACTATAATAAATACCACATCACTATGGTACACTACACTACTATAGTAAATACCACATCACTATGGTACACTACACTAGTACAGTAAATACCACATCACTATGGTACACTACACTACACTACTATAGTAAATACCACATCACTATGGTCTAATACACTACTATAGTAAATACCACATCACTATGGTCCACTACACTACACTACTATAGTAAATACCACATCACTATGGTACACTACACTACACTACTATAGTAAATACCACATCACTATGGTACACTACACTACACTACTATAGTAAATACCACATCACTATGGTCTAATACACTACTATAGTAAATACCACATCACTATGGTCCACTACACTACTATAGTAAATACCACATCACTATGGTCTACTACACTACTATAGTAAATACCACATCACTATGGTACACTACACTACACTACTATAGTAAATACCACATCACTATGGTCCACTACACTACTATAGTAAATACCACATCACTATGGTACACTACACTACTATAGTAAATACCACATCACTATGGTCCACTACACTACTATAGTAAATACCACATCACTATGGTACACTACACTACACTACTATAGTAAATACCACATCACTATGGTCTACTACACTACTATAGTAAATACCACATCACTATGGTCCACTACATTACACTAGTACAGTAAATACCACATCACTATGGTCTAATACACTACTATAGTAAATACCACATCACTATGGTACACTACACTACTATAGTAAATACCACATCACTATGGTCCACTACACTACACTACTATAGTAAATACCACATCACTATGGTCCACTACACTACACTACTATAGTAAATACCACATCACTATGGTCTAATACACTACTATAGTAAATACCACATCACTATGGTCCACTACACTACACTACTATAGTAAATACCACATCACTATGGTCCACTACACTACTATAGTAAATACCACATCACTATGGTACACTACACTACTATAATAAATACCACATCACTATGGTACACTACACTACTATAATAAATACCACATCACTATGGTACACTACACTACTATAGTAAATACCACATCACTATGGTCCACTACACTACTATAGTAAATACCACATCACTATGGTCCACTACACTACACTACTATAGTAAATACCACATCACTATGGTCTAATACACTACTATAGTAAATACCACATCACTATGGTCCACTACACTACACTACTATAGTAAATACCACATCACTATGGTACACTACACTACACTACTATAGTAAATACCACATCACTATGGTCTACTACACTACACTACTATAGTAAATACCACATCACTATGGTCTAATACACTACTATAGTAAATACCACATCACTATGGTCCACTACACTACTATAGTAAATACCACATCACTATGGTCTAATACACTACTATAGTAAATACCACATCACTATGGTCCACTACACTACACTACTATAGTAAATACCACATCACTATGGTCCACTACACTACACTACTATAGTAAATACCACATCACTATGGTCTACTACACTACTATAGTAAATACCACATCACTATGGTACACTACACTACTATAGTAAATACCACATCACTATGGTCTACTACACTACTATAGTAAATACCACATCACTATGGTCCACTACACTACTATAGTAAATACCACATCACTATGGTCTACTACACTACACTACTATAGTAAATACCACATCACTATGGTCTACTACACTACTATAGTAAATACCACATCACTATGGTCCACTACACTACTATAGTAAATACCACATCACTATGGTCCACTACACTACACTACTATAGTAAATACCACATCACTATGGTACACTACACTACACTACTATAGTAAATACCACATCACTATGGTCTAATACACTACTATAGTAAATACCACATCACTATGGTACACTACACTACTATAGTAAATACCACATCACTATGGTACACTACACTACTATAGTAAATACCACATCACTATGGTCTACTACACTACACTACTATAATAAATACCACATCACTATGGTACACTACACTACACTACTATAGTAAATACCACATCACTATGGTACACTACACTACTATAGTAAATACCACATCACTATGGTCTAATACACTACTATAGTAAATACCACATCACTATGGTACACTACACTACTATAGTAAATACCACATCACTATGGTCCACTACACTACTATAGTAAATACCACATCACTATGGTCTAATACACTACTATAGTAAATACCACATCACTATGGTCTACTACACTACACTACTATAGTAAATACCACATCACTATGGTACACTACACTACACTACTATAGTAAATACCACATCACTATGGTCTAATACACTACTATAGTAAATACCACATCACTATGGTACACTACACTACTATAGTAAATACCACATCACTATGGTACACTACACTACTACAGTAAATACCACATCACTATGGTCTAATACACTACACTACTATAGTAAATACCACATCACTATGGTACACTACACTACTATAGTAAATACCACATCACTATGGTCTAATACACTACACTACTACAGTAAATACCACATCACTATGGTACACTACACTACACTACTATAGTAAATACCACATCACTATGGTCTAATACACTACTATAGTAAATACCACATCACTATGGTCTAATACACTACTATAGTAAATACCACATCACTATGGTCTAATACACTACACTACTATAGTAAATACCACATCACTATGGTCTACTACACTACTATAGTAAATACCACATCACTATGGTCTAATACACTACTATAGTAAATACCACATCACTATGGTCTAATACACTAATATAGTAAATACCACATCACTATGGTCTAATACACTACTATAATAAATACCACATCACTATGGTCCACTACACTACTATAGTAAATACCACATCACTATGGTCTACTACACTACTATAGTAAATACCACATCACTATGGTCTAATACACTACTATAGTAAATACCACATCACTATGGTCCACTACACTACACTACTATAGTAAATACCACATCACTATGGTCCACTACACTACTATAGTAAATACCACATCACTATGGTATACTACACTACTATAGTAAATACCACATCACTATGGTCTAATACACTACTATAGTAAATACCACATCACTATGGTCTAATACACTACACTACTATAATAAATACCACATCACTATGGTCTAATACACTACACTACTATAGTAAATACCACATCACTATGGTCTAATACACTACTATAGTAAATACCACATCACTATGGTCTAATACACTACACTACTATAATAAATACCACATCACTATGGTCTAATACACTACACTACTACAGTAAATACCACATCACTATGGTCCACTACACTACACTACTATAGTAAATACCACATCACTATGGTCTAATACACTACTATAGTAAATACCACATCACTATGGTACACTACACTACTATAGTAAATACCACATCACTATGGTCTAATACACTACACTACTATAGTAAATACCACATCACTATGGTCTAATACACTACACTACTATAGTAAATACCACATCACTATGGTCCACTACACCACTATAGTAAATACCACATCACTATGGTACACTACACTACACTACTATAGTAAATACCACATCACTATGGTCCACTACACTACACTACTATAGTAAATACCACATCACTATGGTCTAATACACTTCTATAGTAAATACCACATCACTATGGTCTAATACACTACTATAGTAAATACCACATCACTATGGTCTACTACACTACACTACTATAGTAAATACCACATCACTATGGTCTAATACACTACTATAGTAAATACCACATCACTATGGTCTAATACACTACACTACTATAGTAAATACCACATCACTATGGTCTACACTACTACACTACTATAGTAAATACCACATCACTATGGTACACTACACTACACTACTATAGTAAATACCACATCACTATGGTCTACTACACTACTATAGTAAATACCACATCACTATGGTACACTACACTACTATAGTAAATACCACATCACTATGGTCTAATACACTACACTACTATAGTAAATACCACATCACTATGGTACACTACACTACACTACTATAATAAATACCACATCACTATGGTACACTACACTACTATAGTAAATACCACATCACTATGGTCCACTACACTACACTACTATAGTAAATACCACATCACTATGGTACACTACACTACTATAGTAAATACCACATCACTATGGTCTACTACACTACACTACTATAATAAATACCACATCACTATGGTACACTACACTACTATAATAAATACCACATCACTATGGTCCACTACACTACTATAATAAATACCACATCACTATGGTACACTACACTACTATAGTAAATACCACATCACTATGGTACACTACACTACTATAGTAAATACCACATCACTATGGTACACTACACTACACTACTATAGTAAATACCACATCACTATGGTACACTACACTACACTACTATAGTAAATACCACATCACTATGGTCTAATACACTACTATAGTAAATACCACATCACTATGGTCCACTACACTACTATAGTAAATACCACATCACTATGGTCCACTACACTACACTAGTACAGTAAATACCACATCACTATGGTCTAATACAATACTATAGTAAATACCACATCACTATGGTCCACTACACTACACTACTATAGTAAATACCACATCACTATGGTACACTACACTACACTACTATAGTAAATACCACATCACTATGGTCTAATACACTACTATAGTAAATACCACATCACTATGGTCCACTACACTACTATAGTAAATACCACATCACTATGGTCTAATACACTACTATAGTAAATACCACATCACTATGGTCTAATACACTACACTACTATAGTAAATACCACATCACTATGGTCCACTACACCACTATAGTAAATACCACATCACTATGGTACACTACACTACACTACTATAGTAAATACCACATCACTATGGTCCACTACACTACACTACTATAGTAAATACCACATCACTATGGTCTAATACACTACTATAGTAAATACCACATCACTATGGTCTAATACACTTCTATAGTAAATACCACATCACTATGGTCTACTACACTACACTACTATAGTAAATACCACATCACTATGGTCTAATACACTTCTATAGTAAATACCACATCACTATGGTCTAATACACTACACTACTATAGTAAATACCACATCACTACACTACACTACTATAGTAAATACCACTCACACTACACTACACTACTATAGTAAATACCACATCACTATGGTCTACTACACTACTATAGTAAATACCACATCACTATGGTACACTACACTACTATAGTAAATACCACATCACTATGGTCTAATACACTACACTACTATAGTAAATACCACATCACTATGGTACACTACACTACACTACTATAATAAATACCACATCACCATGGTCCACTACACTACACTACTATAGTAAATACCACATCACTATGGTCTACTACACTACTATAGTAAATACCACATCACTATGGTCTACTACACTACACTACTATAATAAATACCACATCACTATGGTACACTACACACTACCACATCACTAGTAAATACCACATCACTATGGTACACTACACTACTATAGTAAATACCACATCACTATGGTACACTACACTACTATAGTAAATACCACATCACTATGGTACACTACACTACACTACTATAGTAAATACCACATCACTATGGTCTACTACACTACACTACTATAGTAAATACCACATCACTATGGTCTAATACACTACTATAGTAAATACCACATCACTATGGTACACTACACTACTATAGTAAATACCACATCACTATGGTCCACTACACTACACTAGTACAGTAAATACCACATCACTATGGTCTAATACACTACTATAGTAAATACCACATCACTATGGTCCACTACACCACTATAGTAAATACCACATCACTATGGTCTAATACACTACTATAGTAAATACCACATCACTATGGTCCACTACACTACACTACTATAGTAAATACCACATCACTATGGTCCACTACACTACTATAGTAAATACCACATCACTATGGTCCACTACACTACTATAGTAAATACCACATCACTATGGTCCACTACACTACTATAGTAAATACCACATCACTATGGTCTACTACACTACACTACTATAGTAAATACCACATCACTATGGTCTACTACACTACTATAGTAAATACCACATCACTATGGTCCACTACACTACACTAGTACAGTAAATACCACATCACTATGGTCTAATACACTACTATAGTAAATACCACATCACTATGGTCCACTACACTACTATAGTAAATACCACATCACTATGGTCCACTACACTACACTAGTACAGTAAATACCACATCACTATGGTCTAATACACTACTATAGTAAATACCACATCACTATGGTCCACTACACTACACTAGTACAGTAAATACCACATCACTATGGTCTAATACACTACTATAGTAAATACCACATCACTATGGTCTACTACACTACACTACTATAGTAAATACCACATCACTATGGTCTACTACACTACACTACTATAATAAATACCACATCACTATGGTACACTACACTACTATAATAAATACCACATTACTATGGTCCACTACACTACTATAATAAATACCACATCACTATGGTACACTACACTACTATAGTAAATACCACATCACTATGGTATACTACACTACTATAGTAAATACCACATCACTATGGTACACTACACTACACTACTATAGTAAATACCACATCACTATGGTACACTACACTACACTACTATAGTAAATACCACATCACTATGGTCTAATACACTACTATAGTAAATACCACATCACTATGGTCCACTACACTACTATAGTAAATACCACATCACTATGGTCTACACTACACTACTATAGTAAATACCACATCACTATGGTCTAATACACTACTATAGTAAATACCACATCACTATGGTCACTACACTACACTACTATAGTAAATACCACATCACTATGGTACACTACACTACACTACTATAGTAAATACCACATCACTATGGTACACTACACTACACTACTATAGTAAATACCACATCACTATGGTCTAATACACTACTATAGTAAATACCACATCACTATGGTCCACTACACTACTATAGTAAATACCACATCACTATGGTCTAATACACTACTATAGTAAATACCACATCACTATGGTCACATCACTATGGTCCACTACACTACTATAGTAAATACCACATCACTATGGTCTACTACACTACTATAGTAAATACCACATCACTATGGTACACTACACTACTATAGGTCTCACTATGGTCTACTACACTACTATAGTAAATACCACATCACTATGGTCACTACACTACTATAGTAAATACCACATCACTATGGTCTACTACACTACTATAGTAAATACCACATCACACTACTACTACTATAGTAAATACCACATCACTATGGTCTACTACACTACTATAGTAAATACCACATCACTATGGTCCACTACACTACTATAGTAAATACCACATCACTATGGTCCACTACACTACACTACTATAGTAAATACCACATCACTATGGTCTACTACACTACTATAGTAAATACCACATCACTATGGTCTAATACACTACTATAGTAAATACCACATCACTATGGTCTAATACACTACTATAGTAAATACCACATCACTATGGTACACTACACTACTATAGTAAATACCACATCACTATGGTACACTACACTACACTACTATAGTAAATACCACATCACTATGGTCTAATACACTACTATAGTAAATACCACATCACTATGGTACACTACACTACTATAGTAAATACCACATCACTATGGTACACTACACTACTATAGTAAATACCACATCACTATGGTACACTACACTACTATAGTAAATACCACATCACTATGGTCTAATACACTACACTACTATAGTAAATACCACATCACTATGGTACACTACACTACACTACTATAGTAAATACCACATCACTATGGTCTAATACACTACTATAGTAAATACCACATCACTATGGTCTAATACACTACTATAGTAAATACCACATCACTATGGTCTAATACACTACACTACTATAGTAAATACCACATCACTATGGTCTACTACACTACTATAGTAAATACCACATCACTATGGTCTAATACACTACTATAGTAAATACCACATCCACACTACACTACTATAGTAAATACCACATCACTATGGTCTAATACACTACTATAGTAAATACCACATCACTATGGTCTAATACACTACTATCACATCACTATGGTCCACTACACTACTATAGTAAATACCACATCACTATGGTCCACTACACTACACTACTATAGTAAATACCACATCACTATGGTCCACTACACTACTATAGTAAATACCACATCACTATGGTATACTACACTACTATAGTAAATACCACATCACTATGGTCTAATACACTACTATAGTAAATACCACATCACTATGGTCTAATACACTACACTACTATAATAAATACCACATCACTATGGTCTAATACACTACACTACTATAGTAAATACCACATCACTATGGTCTAATACACTACTATAGTAAATACCACATCACTATGGTCTACTACACTACACTACTATAATAAATACCACATCACTATGGTCTAATACACTACACTACTATAGTAAATACCACATCACTATGGTCCACTACACTACACTACTATAGTAAATACCACATCACTATGGTCTAATACACTACTATAGTAAATACCACATCACTATGGTCCACTACACTACTATAGTAAATACCAAATCACTATGGTCCACTACACTACTATAGTAAATACCACATCACTATGGTCTAATACACTACTATAAGAAATACCAAATCACTATGGTCCACTACACTACTATAGTAAATACCACATCACTATGGTCCACTACACTACACTACTATAGTAAATACCACATCACTATGGTCCACTACACTACTATAGTAAATACCACATCACTATGGTATACTACACTACTATAGTAAATACCACATCACTATGGTCTAATACACTACTATAGTAAATACCACATCACTATGGTCTAATACACTACACTACTATAATAAATACCACATCACTATGGTCTAATACACTACACTACTATAGTAAATACCACATCACTATGGTCTAATACACTACTATAGTAAATACCACATCACTATGGTCTAATACACTACACTACTATAATAAATACCACATCACTATGGTCTAATACACTACACTACTACAGTAAATACCACATCACTATGGTCTAATACACTACACTACTATAGTAAATACCACATCACTATGGTCTAATACACTACACTACTATAGTAAATACCACATTACTATGGTCCACTACACCACTATAGTAAATACCACATCACTATGGTCTAATACACTACACTACTATAGTAAATACCACATCACTATGGTCTAATACACTACACTACTATAGTAAATACCACATCACTATGGTCCACTACACCACTATAGTAAATACCACATCACTATGGTACACTACACTACACTACTATAGTAAATACCACATCACTATGGTCCACTACACTACACTACTATAGTAAATACCACATCACTATGGTCTAATACACTTCTATAGTAAATACCACATCACTATGGTCTACTACACTACACTACTATAGTAAATACCACATCACTATGGTCCACTACACTACTATAGTAAATACCACATCACTATGGTATACTACACTACTATAGTAAATACCACATCACTATGGTCTAATACACTACTATAGTAAATACCACATCACTATGGTCTAATACACTACACTACTATAATAAATACCACATCACTATGGTCTAATACACTACACTACTATAGTAAATACCACATCACTATGGTCTAATACACTACTATAGTAAATACCACATCACTATGGTCTAATACACTACACTACTATAGTAAATACCACATCACTATGGTCCACTACACTACACTACTATAGTAAATACCACATCACTATGGTCTAATACACTACTATAGTAAATACCACATCACTATGGTACACTACACTACTATAGTAAATACCACATCACTATGGTCTACTACACTACTATAGTAAATACCACATCACTATGGTCTAATACACTACTATAGTAAATACCACATCACTATGGTCTACTACACTACACTACTATAGTAAATACCACATCACTATGGTCTAATACACTACTATAGTAAATACCACATCACTATGGTCTAATACACTACTATAAGAAATACCAAATCACATGGTCCACTACACTACTATAGTAAATACCACATCACTATGGTCCACTACACTACACTACTATAGTAAATACCACATCACTATGGTCCACTACACTACTATAGTAAATACCACATCACTATGGTATACTACACTACTATAGTAAATACCACATCACTATGGTCTAATACACTACTATAGTAAATACCACATATGGTCTATACACTAGTAAATACCACATCACTATGGTCTAATACACTACACTACTATAATAAATACCACATCACTATGGTCTAATACACTACACTACTACAGTAAATACCACATCACTATGGTACACTACACTACTATAGTAAATACCACATCCACATCACTATAGTAAATACCACATCACTATGGTACACTACACTACTATAGTAAATACCACATCACTATGGTCTAATACACTACACTACTATAGTAAATACCACATTACTATGGTCCACTACACCACTATAGTAAATACCACATCACTATGGTCTAATACACTACACTACTATAGTAAATACCACATCACTATGGTCTAATACACTACTATAGTAAATACCACATCACTATGGTCCACTACACCACTATAGTAAATACCACATCACTATGGTACACTACACTACACTACTATAGTAAATACCACATCACTATGGTCCACTACACTACACTACTATAGTAAATACCACATCACTATGGTCTAATACACTTCTATAGTAAATACCACATCACTATGGTCTAATACACTTCTATAGTAAATACCACATCACTATGGTCTACTACACTACACTACTATAGTAAATACCACATCACTATGGTCTAATACACTTCTATAGTAAATACCACATCACTATGGTCTAATACACTACACTACTATAGTAAATACCACATCACTATGGTACACTACACTACACTACTATAGTAAATACCACATCACTATGGTACACTACACTACACTACTATAGTAAATACCACATCACTATGGTCTACTACACTACTATAGTAAATACCACATCACTATGGTACACTACACTACTATAGTAAATACCACATCACTATGGTACACTACACTACACTACTATAGTAAATACCACATCACTATGGTCTAATACACTACACTACTATAATAAATACCACATCACTATGGTCTAATACACTACACTACTATAGTAAATACCACATCACTATGGTCTAATACACTACTATAGTAAATACCACATCACTATGGTCTAATACACTACACTACTATAATAAATACCACATCACTATGGTCTAATACACTACACTACTACAGTAAATACCACATCACTATGGTCCACTACACTACACTACTATAGTAAATACCACATCACTATGGTCTAATACACTACTATAGTAAATACCACATCACTATGGTACACTACACTACTATAGTAAATACCAAATCACTATGGTCCACTACACTACTATAGTAAATACCACATCACTATGGTCTAATACACTACTATAAGAAATACCAAATCACTATGGTCCACTACACTACTATAGTAAATACCACATCACTATGGTCCACTACACTACACTACTATAGTAAATACCACATCACTATGGTCCACTACACTACTATAGTAAATACCACATCACTATGGTATACTACACTACTATAGTAAATACCACATCACTATGGTCTAATACACTACTATAGTAAATACCACATCACTATGGTCTAATACACTACACTACTATAATAAATACCACATCACTATGGTCTAATACACTACACTACTACAGTAAATACCACATCACTATGGTCCACTACACTACACTACTATAGTAAATACCACATCACTATGGTCTAATACACTACTATAGTAAATACCACATCACTATGGTACACTACACTACTATAGTAAATACCACATCACTATGGTCTAATACACTACACTACTATAGTAAATACCACATTACTATGGTCCACTACACCACTATAGTAAATACCACATCACTATGGTCTAATACACTACACTACTATAGTAAATACCACATCACTATGGTCTAATACACTACACTACTATAGTAAATACCACATCACTATGGTCCACTACACTACACTACTATAGTAAATACCACATCACTATGGTCTAATACACTTCTATAGTAAATACCACATCACTATGGTCTAATACACTTCTATAGTAAATACCACATCACTATGGTCTACTACACTACACTACTATAGTAAATACCACATCACTATGGTCCACTACACCACTATAGTAAATACCACATCACTATGGTACACTACACTACACTACTATAGTAAATACCACATCACTATGGTCCACTACACTACACTACTATAGTAAATACCACATCACTATGGTCTAATACACTTCTATAGTAAATACCACATCACTATGGTCTAATACACTTCTATAGTAAATACCACATCACTATGGTCTACTACACTACACTACTATAGTAAATACCACATCACTATGGTCCACTACACTACTATAGTAAATACCACATCACTATGGTATACTACACTACTATAGTAAATACCACATCACTATGGTCTAATACACTACTATAGTAAATACCACATCACTATGGTCTAATACACTACACTACTATAATAAATACCACATCACTATGGTCTAATACACTACACTACTATAGTAAATACCACATCACTATGGTCTAATACACTACTATAGTAAATACCACATCACTATGGTCTAATACACTACACTACTATAATAAATACCACATCACTATGGTCTAATACACTACACTACTACAGTAAATACCACATCACTATGGTCCACTACACTACACTACTATAGTAAATACCACATCACTATGGTCTAATACACTACTATAGTAAATACCACATCACTATGGTACACTACACTACTATAGTAAATACCACATCACTATGGTCTACTACACTACTATAGTAAATACCACATCACTATGGTCTAATACACTACTATAGTAAATACCACATCACTATGGTCTACTACACTACACTACTATAGTAAATACCACATCACTATGGTCTAATACACTACTATAGTAAATACCACATCACTATGGTCTAATACACTACTATAAGAAATACCAAATCACTATGGTCCACTACACTACTATAGTAAATACCACATCACTATGGTCCACTACACTACACTACTATAGTAAATACCACATCACTATGGTCCACTACACTACTATAGTAAATACCACATCACTATGGTATACTACACTACTATAGTAAATACCACATCACTATGGTCTAATACACTACTATAGTAAATACCACATCACTATGGTCTAATACACTACTATAGTAAATACCACATCACTATGGTCTAATACACTACACTACTATAATAAATACCACATCACTATGGTCTAATACACTACACTACTACAGTAAATACCACATCACTATGGTCCACTACACTACACTACTATAGTAAATACCACATCACTATGGTCTAATACACTACTATAGTAAATACCACATCACTATGGTACACTACACTACTATAGTAAATACCACATCACTATGGTCTAATACACTACACTACTATAGTAAATACCACATCACTATGGTCCACTACACCACTATAGTAAATACCACATCACTATGGTCTAATACACTACACTACTATAGTAAATACCACATCACTATGGTCTAATACACTACTATAGTAAATACCACATCACTATGGTCCACTACACCACTATAGTAAATACCACATCACTATGGTACACTACACTACACTACTATAGTAAATACCACATCACTATGGTCCACTACACTACACTACTATAGTAAATACCACATCACTATGGTCTAATACACTACTATAGTAAATACCACATCACTATGGTCTAATACACTTCTATAGTAAATACCACATCACTATGGTCTACTACACTACACTACTATAGTAAATACCACATCACTATGGTCTAATACACTACTATAGTAAATACCACATCACTATGGTCTACTACACTACACTACTATAGTAAATACCACATCACTATGGTCTACTACACTACACTACTATAGTAAATACCACATCACTATGGTCTAATACACTACACTACTATAGTAAATACCACATCACTATGGTCTAATACACTACTATAGTAAATACCACATCACTATGGTCTACTACACTACTATAGTAAATACCACATCACTATGGTCTAATACACTACACTACTATAGTAAATACCACATCACTATGGTACACTACACTACACTACTATAGTAAATACCACATCACTATGGTACACTACACTACACTACTATAGTAAATACCACATCACTATGGTCTACTACACTACACTACTATAGTAAATACCACATCACTATGGTATACTACACTACTATAGTAAATACCACATCACTATGGTACACTACACTACACTACTATAGTAAATACCACATTACTATGGTCTACTACACTACACTACTATAGTAAATACCACATCACTATGGTCTAATACACTACTATAGTAAATACCACATCACTATGGTCTAATACACTACACTACTACAGTAAATACCACATCACTATGGTCCACTACACTACACTACTATAGTAAATACCACATCACTATGGTCTAATACACTACTATAGTAAATACCACATCACTATGGTACACTACACTACTATAGTAAATACCACATCACTATGGTCTAATACACTACACTACTATAGTAAATACCACATCACTATGGTCCACTACACCACTATAGTAAATACCACATCACTATGGTACACTACACTACACTACTATAGTAAATACCACATCACTATGGTCCACTACACTACACTACTATAGTAAATACCACATCACTATGGTCTAATACACTTCTATAGTAAATACCACATCACTATGGTCTAATACACTTCTATAGTAAATACCACATCACTATGGTCTAATACACTACACTACTATAGTAAATACCACATCACTATGGTACACTACACTACACTACTATAGTAAATACCACATCACTATGGTACACTACACTACACTACTATAGTAAATACCACATCACTATGGTCTACTACACTACTATAGTAAATACCACATCACTATGGTACTACTACACTACTATAGTAAATACCACATCACTATGGTCTAATACACTACACTACTATAGTAAATACCACATCACTATGGTCCACTACACTACACTACTATAGTAAATACCACATCACTATGGTCCACTACACTACACTACTATAGTAAATACCACATCACTATGGTCTAATACACTACACTACTATAGTAAATACCACATCACTATGGTACACTACACTACTATAGTAAATACCACATCACTATGGTCTACTACACTACACTACTATAGTAAATACCACATCACTACTACACTACACTACTATAGTAAATACCACATCACTATGGTACTATAGTAAATACCACATCACTACACTACTATAGTAAATACCACATCACTATGGTCATCACTACACTACACTACTATAGTAAATACCACATCACTATGGTCTACACTACACATAGTAAATATGGTCTAATACACTACACTACATACATATGGTACTACACTAATCACTATGGTCTACACTACACATCACTATGGTCCACTACACTACACTACTATAGTAAATACCACATCACTATCTACACTACACTACTATGTAAATCCCATCACTATAGTAAATACCACATCACTATGGTACACTACACTACTATAGTAAATACCACATCACTATGGTCCACTACACTCACACTACTACTATAGTAAATACCACATCACTATGGTCCATACACTACACCTACATCACATCACTATGGTCTAATACACTACTATAGTAAATACCACATCACTATGGTCCACTACACTACACTACTATAGTAAATACCACATCACTATGGTCCACTACACTACACTACTATAGTAAATACCACATCACTATGGTCTAATACACTTCTATGCGTAACAGTATCCTGGGTAACAGTATCCTGGATAACAGTACTGCTGAAAAGAATCCTGGGTAACAGTATCCTGGGTAACAGTATCCTGGGTAACAGTACTGCTGAAAAGAATCCTGGGTAACAGTGTCCTGGGTAACACTATCCTGGGTAACAGTATCCTGGGTAACAGTACTGCTGAAGAGAATCCTGGGTAACAGTATCCTGGGTAACAGTACTTCTAGGTCTTAGGAAGGCAGTAGCAGAGCACTTAGCCACCCACTACACGTGGATGCCTCGTTATGGATGCAGAATGAAACTATTAAATGAGAGGAGGTGAGGAAGCGAAGATGAGGGGAGGAGGAGGAGAGGATGAGGGGAGGAGAGGGGGAAGAGGTAATTGAAAAAGTGAACTATATTGTAGAAAAGTGGATTTGAGTTGACAGTCACAGAGGTAAAGGAGGAGATTGGAGATGAAAGCCAGGGAGGAATGGAAACATTATAGGAATATTGAGGGGAAACATGAAAATACCTTTTGGAAAAAGAAGGTAAAACTTCACTAAGAAAGTTCATTCCTAGTGGTTTCTAAGCGACTCAAACTTTGCTTGACACAAATTGAGAGAAAGGGAAAGAGCCCGGAATTCACGTGAAGCATCTCACATGGTTAGAATGATCAATGGTTGAAGGTCTGACCACCCAAGTGGCTCTGGCTCATCTGTGACCCACAAGACTGTGTTAGCCCACTGAGCTAAATCCCACAAGAATGTGTCAGCCCACTGAGCTACAGCCTAGAATTAGCTATGTTTCAACCAAGCCAAACAGAGACCACCCTAACTCAGAAACACCAGAGGTCTGAGGCCATGTACCGTGACTAACAGATATAAATTACGTATAAGTCTATATTACAGAGGGGTTATGAAAAGTGTCCTCCCATCACAGACCACTGTAATGTTCCCATCACAGACCACTGTAATGTTCCCATCATAGACCACTGTAATGTTCCCATCATAGACCACTGTAATGTTCCCATCACAGACCACTGTAGTGTTCCCATCATAGACCACTGTAATGTTCCCATCATAGACCACTGTAGTGTTCTCATCATAGACCACTGTAATTTTCCCATCATAGACCACTGTAATGTTCCCATCATAGACCACTGTAATGTTCCCATCATAGACCACTGTAGTGTTCCCATCATAGACCACTGTAGTGTTCCCATCATAGACCACTGTAATGTTCCCATCATAGACCACTGTAATGTTCCCATCATAGACCACTGTAATGTTACCATCATAGACCACTGTAGTGTTCCCATCATAGACCACTGTAATGTTCCCATCATAGACCACTGTAATGTTCCCATCATAGACCACTGTAGTGTTCCCATCATAGACACCTGTAATGGTCCCATCATAGACCACTGTAATGTTCCCATCATAGACCACTGTAATGTTCCCATCATAGACCACTGTAGTGTTCCCATCATAGACCACTGTAGTGTTCCCATCATAGACACCTGTAATGTTCCCATCATAGACCACTGTATTTTTCCCATCACAGACCACTGTAATGTTCCCATCATAGACCACTGTAAAGTTCCCATCAAAGACCACTGTAATGTTCCCATCATAGACCACTGTAGTGTTCCCATCATAGACCACTGTAATGTTCCCATCATAGACCACTGTAATGTTCCCATCATAGACCACTGTAATGTTCCCATCATAGACCACTGTAATGTTCCCATCATAGACCACTGTAGTGTTCCCATCATAGACCACTGTAATGTTCCCATCATAGACCACTGTAGTGTTCCCATCATAGACCACTGTAATGTTCCCATCATAGACCACTGTAATGTTCCCATCATAGACCACTGTAATGTTCCCATCACAGACCACTGTAGTGTTCCCATCATGGACACCTGTAATGTTCCCATCATAGACCACTGTAATGTTCCCATCATAGACCACTATAGTGTTCCCATCATAGACCACTGTAATGTTCCCATTATAAACCACTGTAGTGTTCCCATCATAGACCACTGTAATGTTCCCATCATAGACACCTGTAATTTTCCCATCATATACCACTGTAGTGTTCCCATCATAGACCACTGTAATGTTCCCATCATAGACACCTGTAATGTTCCCATCATAGACCACTGTAGTGTTCCCATCATAGACCCCTGTAGTGTTCCCATCATAGACCACTGTAGTGTTCCCATCATAGACCACTGTAATGTTCCCATCATAGACCACTGTAATGTTCCCATCATAGACACCTGTAGTGTTCCCATCATAGACCACTGTAGTGTTCCCATCATAGACCACTGTAATGTTCCCTTCATAGACACCTGTAGTGTTCCCATCATAGACCACTGTAATGTTCCCATCATAGACCACTGTAATGTTCCCATCATAGACCACTGTAATGTTCCCATCATAGACCACTGTAATGTTCCCATCATAGACCACTGTAATGTTCCCATCATAGACCACTGTAATGTTCCCATCATAGACCACTGTAATGTTCCCATCATAGACCACTGTAATGTTCCCATCATAGACCACTGTAATGTTCCCATCATAGACCACTGTAATGTTCCCATCATAGACACCTGTAATGTTCCCATCATAGACCACTGTAATGTTCCCAGCATAGACCACTGTATGTTCCCATCATAGACCACTGTAGTGTTCCCATCATAGACCACTGTAATGTTCCCATTATAGACCACTGTAGTGTTCCCATCATAGACCACTGTAATGTTCCCATCATAGACACCTGTAATGTTCCCATCATAGACCACTGTAGTGTTCCCATCATAGACCACTGTAATGTTCCCATCATAGACCACTGTAATGTTCCCATCATAGACCACAGTAATGTCCCCATCATAGACCACTGTAATGTTCCCATCATAGACCACTGTAGTGTTCCCATCATAGACCACTGTAGTGTTCCCATCATAGACCACTGTAATGTTCCCATCATAGACCACTGTAATGTTCCCATCATAGACCACTGTAATGTTCCCATCATAGACCACTGTAATGTTCCCATCATAGACCACTGTAATGTTCCCATCATAGACTACTGTAATGTTCCCATCATAGACCACTGTAATGTTCCCATCATAGACCACTGTAATGTTCCCATCATAGACCACTGTAGACCAGTGTTCCCATCATAGACCACTGTAATGTTCCCATCATAGACCACTGTAATGTTCCCATCATAGACCACTGTAATGTTCCCATCATAGACCACTGTAATGTTCCCATCATAGACCACTGTAATGTTCCCATCATAGACCACTGTAATGTTCCCATCATAGACCACTGTAATGTTCCCATCATAGACCACTGTAATGTTCCCATCATAGACCACTGTAATGTTCCCATCATAGACCACTGTAATGTTCCCATCATAGACACCTGTAATGTTCCCATCATAGACCACTGTAATGTTCCCATCATAGACACCTGTAATGTTCCCATCATAGACCACTGTAGTGTTCCCATCATAGACACCTGTAATGGTCCCATCATAGACCACTGTAATGTTCCCATCATAGACCACTGTAATGTTCCCATCATAGACCACTGTAGTGTTCCCATCATAGACACCTGTAATGTTCCCATCATAGACCACTGTATTTTCCCATCACAGACCACTGTAATGTTCCCATCATAGACCACTGTAAAGTTCCCATCACAGACCACTGTAAAGTTCCCATCACAGACCACTGTAATGTTCCCATCATAGACCACTGTAATGTTCCCATCATAGACCACTGTAATGTTCCCATCATAGACCACTGTAGTGTTCCCATCACAGACCACTGTAATGTTCCCATCATAGACCACTGTAGTGTTCCCATCATAGACCACTGTAATGTTCCCATCATAGACCACTGTAATGTTCCCATCATAGACCACTGTAATGTTCCCATCATAGACCACTGTAATGTTCCCATCATAGACCACTGTAATGTTCCCATCATAGACCACTGTAATGTTCCCATCATAGACCACTGTAATGTTCCCATCATAGACCACTGTAGTGTTCCCATCATAGACCACTGTAATGTTCCCATCATAGACACCTGTAATGTTCCCATCATAGACCACTGTAATGTTCCCATCATAGACCACTGTAATGTTCCCATCATAGACCACTGTAATGTTCCCATCATAGACCACTGTAATGTTCCCATCATAGACCACTGTAGTGTTCCCATCATAGACCACTGTAATGTTCCCATCATAGACCACTGTAATGTTCCCATCATAGACCACTGTAATGTTCCCATCATAGACCACTGTAATGTTCCCATCATAGACCACTGTAGTGTTCCCATCATAGACCACTGTAATGTTCCCATCATAGACCACTGTAGTGTTCCCATCATAGACCACTGTAATGTTCCCATCATAGACCACTGTAATGTTCCCATCATAGACCACTGTAATGTTCCCATCACAGACCACTGTAGTGTTCCCATCATGGACACCTGTAATGTTCCCATCATAGACCACTGTAATGTTCCCATCATAGACACCTGTAATTTTCCCATCATATACCACTGTAGTGTTCCCATCATAGACCACTGTAATGTTCCCATCATAGACACCTGTAGTGTTCCCATCATAGACCACTGTAGTGTTCCCATCATAGACCACTGTAATGTTCCCATCATAGACCACTGTAATGTTCCCATCATAGACACCTGTAGTGTTCCCATCATAGACCACTGTAGTGTTCCCATCATAGACCACTGTAATGTTCCCTTCATAGACACCTGTAATGTTCCCATCATAGACCACTGTAATGTCCCCATCATAGACCACTGTAGTGTTCCCATCATAGACCACTGTATTGTTCCCATCATAGACCACTGTAGTGTTCCCATCGTAGACCACTGTAATGTTCCCATCATAGACCACTGTAATGTTCCCATCATAGACCACTGTAATGTTCCCATCACAGACCACTGTAGTGTTCCCATCATAGACCACTGTAATGTTCCCATCATAGACCACTGTAATGTTCCCATCATAGACCACTGTAATGTTCCCATCACAGACCACTGTAATGTTCCCATCATAGACCACTGTAATGTTCCCATCATAGACCACTGTAATGTTCCCATCATAGACCACTGTAGTGTTCCCATCATAGACCACTGTAATGTTCCCATCATAGACCACTGTAATGTCCCCATCATAGACCACTGTAATGTTCCCATCATAGACCACTGTAATGTTCCCATCATAGACACCTGTAATGTTCCCATCATAGACACCTGTAATGTTCCCATCATAGACCACTGTAATGTTCCCATCATAGACACCTGTAATGTTCCCATCATAGACCACTGTAATGTTCCCCATAGACCACTGTAATGTTCCCATCATAGACCACTGTAGTGTTCCCATCATAGACCACTGTAATGTTCCCATCATAGACCACTGTAATGTTCCCATCATAGACCACTGTAATGTTCCCATCATAGACACCTGTAATGTTCCCATCATAGACCACTGTAATGTTCCCATCATAGACCACTGTAATGTTCCCATCATAGACCACTGTAGTGTTCCCATCACAGACCACTGTAGTGTTCCCATCATAGACCACTGTAATGTTCCCATCATAGACCACTGTAATGTTCCCATCATAGACCACTGTAATGTTCCCATCATAGACACCTGTAATGTTCCCATCATAGACCACTGTAATGTTCCCATCATAGACCACTGTAATGTTCCCATCATAGACCACTGTAATGTTCCCATCATAGACCACTGTAATGTTCCCATCATAGACCACTGTAATGTTCCCATCATAGACACCTGTAATGTTCCCATCATAGACACCTGTAATGTTCCCATCATAGACCACTGTAATGTTCCCATCATAGACCACTGTAATGTTCCCATCATAGACCACTGTAATGTTCCCAGCATAGACCACTGTATGTTCCCATCATAGACCACTGTAATGTTCCCATCATAGACCACTGTAATGTTCCCATCATAGACCACTGTAATGTTCCCATCATAGACCACTGTAATGTTCCCATCATAGACCACTGTAATGTTCCCATCATAGACCACTGTAATGTTCCCATCACAGACCACTGTAGTGTTCCCATCATAGACCACTGTAATGTTCCCATCATAGACCACTGTAATGTCCCCATCATAGACCACTGTAATGTTCCCATCATAGACCACTGTAATGTTCCCATCATAGACCACTGTAATGTTCCATCATAGACCACTGTAATGTTCCCATCATAGACCACTGTAATGTTCCCATCATAGACCACTGTAATGTTCCCATCATAGACCACTGTAATGTTCCCATCATAGACACCTGTAATGTTCCCATCATAGACACCTGTAATGTTCCCATCATAGACCACTGTAATGTTCCCAGCATAGACCACTGTATGTTCCCATCATAGACCACTGTAGTGTTCCCATCATAGACCACTGTAATGTTCCCATTATAGACCACTGTAGTGTTCCCATCATAGACCACTGTAATGTTCCCATCATAGACACCTGTAATGTTCCCATCATAGACCACTGTAATGTTCCCATCATAGACCACTGTAATGTTCCCATCATAGACCACTGTAGTGTTCCCATCATAGACCACTGTAGTGTTCCCATCATAGACCACTGTAATGTTCCCATCATAGACCACTGTAATGTTCCCATCATAGACCACTGTAATGTTCCCATCATAGACACCTGTAATGTTCCCATCATAGACCACTGTAGTGTTCCCATCATAGACACCGTAATGGTCCCATCATAGACCACTGTAATGTTCCCATCATAGACCACTGTAATGTTCCCATCATAGACCACTGTAGTGTTCCCATCATAGACACCTGTAATCTTCCCATCATAGACCACTGTATTTTTCCCATCACAGA
This sequence comes from Oncorhynchus nerka, assembly GCF_034236695.1. Taxonomy (NCBI): domain Eukaryota; kingdom Metazoa; phylum Chordata; class Actinopteri; order Salmoniformes; family Salmonidae; genus Oncorhynchus; species Oncorhynchus nerka. The sequence continues at coordinate 3,681,335 of NC_088415.1, read as the reverse complement.
CCACTGTAATGTTCCCATCATAGACCACTGTAAAGTTCCCATCACAGACCACTGTAATGTTCCCATCATAGACCACTGTAATGTTCCCATCATAGACCACTGTAATGTTCCCATTATAGACCACTGTAGTGTTCCCATCATAGACCACTGTAGTGTTCCCATCACAGACCACTGTAATGTTCCCATCATAGACCACTGTAGTGTTCCCATCATAGACCACTGTAATGTTCCCATCATAGACCACTGTAATGTTCCCATCATAGACCACTGTAATGTTCCCATCATAGACCACTGTAATGTTCCCATCATAGACCACTGTAATGTTCCCATCATAGACCACTGTAATGTTCCCATCATAGACCACTGTAATGTTCCCATCACAGACCACTGTAGTGTTCCCATCATGGACCACTGTAATGTTCACATCATAGACACCTGTAATGTTCCCATCATAGACCACTGTAATGTTCCCATCATAGACCACTGTAATGTTCCCATCATAGAACACTGTAATGTTCCCATCATAGACCACTGTAATGTTCCCATCATAGACCACTGTAGTGTTCCCATCATAGACCACTGTAATGTTCCCATCATAGACCACTGTAATGTTCCCATCATAGACCACTGTAATGTTCCCATCATAGACCACTGTAATGTTCCCATCATAGACCACTGTAGTGTTCCCATCATAGACCACTGTAGTGTTCTTATCATAGACCACTGTAGTGTTCCCATCATAGACCACTGTAATGTTCCCATCATAGACCACTGTAATGTTCCCATCATAGACCACTGTAATGTTCCCATCATAGACCACTGTAATGTTCCCATCATAGACCACTGTAATGTTCCCATCATAGACCACTGTAATGTTCCCATCATAGACACCTGTAATTTTCCCATCATATACCACTGTAGTGTTCCCATCATATACCACTGTAGTGTTCCCATCATAGACCACTGTAGTGTTCCCATCATAGACCACAGTAGTGTTCCCATCATAGACCACTGTAATGTTCCCATCATAGACCACTGTAATGTTCCCATCATAGACACCTGTAGTGTTCCCATCATAGACCACTGTAGTGTTCCCATCATAGACCACTGTAATGTTCCCTTCATAGACACCTGTAGTGTTCCCATCATAGACCACTGTAATGTCCCCATCATAGACCACTGTAGTGTTCCCATCATAGACCACTGTAGTGTTCCCATCATAGACCACTGTAGTGTTCCCATCATAGACCACTGTAATGTTCCCATCATAGACCACTGTAATGTTCCCATCATAGACCACTGTAATGTTCCCATCATAGACCACTGTAATGTTCCCATCATAGACTACTGTAATGTTCCCATCATAGACCACTGTAATGTTCCCATCATAGACCACTGTAATGTTCCCATCACAGACCACTGTAGTGTTCCCATCATAGACCACTGTAATGTTCCCATCATAGACCACTGTAATGTTCCCATCATAGACCACTGTAATGTTCCCATCATAGACACCTGTAATGTTCCCATCATAGACCACTGTAATGTTCACATCATAGACCACTGTAATGTTCCCATCATAGACCACTGTAATGTTCCCATCATAGACACCTGTAATGTTCCCATCATAGACACCTGTAATGTTCCCATCATAGACCACTGTAATGTTCCCATCATAGACACCTGTAATGTTCCCATCATAGACCACTGTAATGTTCCCAGCATAGACCACTGTATGTTCCCATCATAGACCACTGTAGTGTTCCCATCATAGACCACTGTAATGTTCCCATTATAGACCACTGTAGTGTTCCCATCATAGACCACTGTAATGTTCCCATCATAGACACCTGTAATGTTCCCATCATAGACCACTGTAATGTTCCCATCATAGACCACTATAATGTTCCCATCACAGACCACTGTAGTGTTCCCATCACAGACCACTGTAGTGTTCCCATCATAGACCACTGTAATGTTCCCATCATAGACCACTGTAATGTTCCCATCATAGACCACTGTAATGTTCCCATCATAGACACCCTGTAATGTTCCCATCATAGACCACTGTAATGTTCACATCATAGACCACTGTAATGTTCCCATCATAGACCACTGTAATGTTCCCATCATAGACCACTGTAATGTTCCCATCATAGACCACTGTAATGTTCCCATCATAGACACCTGTAATGTTCCCATCATAGACACCTGTAATGTTCCCATCATAGACCACTGTAATGTTCCCATCATAGACACCTGTAATGTTCCCATCATAGACCACTGTAATGTTCCCATCATAGACCACTGTAATGTTCCCATCATAGACCACTGTAGTGTTCCCATCATAGACCACTGTAATGTTCCCATTATAGACCACTGTAATGTTCCCATCATAGACCACTGTAATGTTCCCATCATAGACACACTGTAATGTTCCCATCATAGACCACTGTAATGTTCCCATCATAGACCACTGTAATGTTCCCATCATAGACCACTGTAATGTTCCCATCATAGACCACTGTAATGTTCCCATCATAGACCACTGTAATGTTCCCATCATAGACACCTGTAATGTTCCCATCATAGACCACTGTAATGTTCACATCATAGACCACTGTAATGTTCCCATCATAGACCACTGTAATGTTCCCATCATAGACACCTGTAATGTTCCCATCATAGACACTGTAATGTTCCCATCATAGACCACTGTAATGTTCCCATCATAGACACCTGTAATGTTCCCATCATAGACCACTGTAATGTTCCCATCATAGACCACTGTAGTGTTCCCATCATAGACCACTGTAGTGTTCCCATCATAGACCACTGTAATGTTCCCATCATAGACCACTGTAGTGTTCCCATCATAGACCACTGTAATGTTCCCATCATAGACCACTGTAATGTTCCCATCATAGACCACTGTAATGTTCCCATCATAGACCACTGTAATGTTCCCATCATAGACCACTGTAGTGTTCCCATCATAGACCACTGTAATGTTCCCATCATAGACCACTGTAATGTTCCCATCATAGACCACTGTAATGTTCCCATCATAGACCACTGTAATGTTCCCATCATAGACACCTGTAATGTTCCCATCATAGACCACTGTAATGTTCCCATCATAGACCACTGTAATGTTCCCATCATAGACCACTGTAATGTTACCATCATAGACCACTGTAATGTTCCCATCATAGACCACTGTAATGTTCCCATCATAGACACTGTAATGTTCCCATCATAGACACCTGTAATGTTCCCATCATAGACCACTGTAATGTTCCCATCATAGACACCTGTAATGTTCCCATCATAGACCACTGTAATGTTCCCATCATAGACCACTGTAATGTTCCCATCATAGACCACTGTAATGTTCCCATCATAGACCACTGTAATGTTCCCATCATAGACCACTGTAATGTTCCCATCACAGACCACTGTAGTGTTCCCATCATAGACCACTGTAGTGTTCCCATCATAGACCACTGTAATGTTCCCATCATAGACCACTGTAATGTTCCCATCATAGACCACTGTAATGTTCCCATCATAGACACCTGTAATGTTCCCATCATAGACCACTGTAATGTTCACATCATAGACCACTGTAATGTTCCCATCATAGACCACTGTAATGTTCCCATCATAGACACCTGTAATGTTCCCATCATAGACCACTGTAATGTTCCCATCATAGACACCTGTAATGTTCCCATCATAGACCACTGTAATGTTCCCATCATAGACACCTGTAATGTTCCCATCATAGACCACTGTAATGTTCACATCATAGACCACTGTAATGTTCCCATCATAGACCACTGTAATGTTCCCATCATAGACACCTGTAATGTTCCCATCATAGACACCTGTAATGTTCCCATCATAGACCACTGTAATGTTCCCAGCATAGACCACTGTATGTTCCCATCATAGACCACTGTAATGTTCCCATCATAGACCACTGTAATGTTCCCATCATAGACCACTGTACTGTTCCCATCATAGACCACTGTAATGTTCCCATCATAGACCACTGTAATGTTCCCATCATAGACACCTGTAATGTTCCCATCATAGACACCTGTAATGTTCCCATCATAGACCACTGTAATGTTCCCATCATAGACACCTGTAATGTTCCCATCATAGACCACTGTAATGTTCCCATCATAGACCACTGTAATGTTCCCATCATAGACTACTGTAATGTTCCCATCATAGACCACTGTAATGTTCCCATCATAGACCACTATAATGTTCCCATCACAGACCACTGTAGTGTTCCCATCACAGACCACTGTAGTGTTCCCATCATAGACCACTGTAATGTTCCCATCATAGACCACTGTAATGTTCCCATCATAGACCACTGTAATGTTCCCATCATAGACCACTGTAATGTTCCCATCATAGACCACTGTAATGTTCCCATCATAGACCACTGTAATGTTCCCATCATAGACCACTGTAATGTTCCCATCATAGACACCTGTAATGTTCCCATCATAGACACCTGTAATGTTCCCATCATAGACCACTGTAATGTTCCCATCATAGACCACTGTAATGTTCCCATCATAGACACCTGTAATGTTCCCATCATAGACCACTGTAATGTTCACATCATAGACCACTGTAATGTTCCCATCATAGACCACTGTAATGTTCCCATCATAGACACCTGTAATGTTCCCATCATAGACACCTGTAATGTTCCCATCATAGACCACTGTAATGTTCCCATCATAGACACCTGTAATGTTCCCATCATAGACCACTGTAATGTTCCCAGCATAGACCACTGTATGTTCCCATCATAGACCACTGTAGTGTTCCCATCATAGACCACTGTAATGTTCCCATTATAGACCACTGTAGTGTTCCCATCATAGACCACTGTAATGTTCCCATCATAGACACCTGTAATGTTCCCATCATAGACACCTGTAATGTTCCCATCATAGACCACTGTAATGTTCCCATCATAGACACCTGTAATGTTCCCATCATAGACCACTGTAATGTTCCCATCATAGACCACTGTAATGTTCCCATCATAGACCACTGTAATGTTCCCATCATAGACCACTGTAATGTTCCCATCATAGACCACTGTAATGTTCCCATCACAGACCACTGTAGTGTTCCCATCACAGACCACTGTAGTGTTCCCATCATAGACCACTGTAATGTTCCCATCATAGACCACTGTAATGTTCCCATCATAGACCACTGTAATGTTCCCATCATAGACACCTGTAATGTTCCCATCATAGACCACTGTAATGTTCACATCATAGACCACTGTAATGTTCCCATCATAGACACCTGTAATGTTCCCATCATAGACACCTGTAATGTTCCCATCATAGACCACTGTAATGTTCCCATCATAGACCACTGTAATGTTCCCATCATAGACCACTGTAATGTTCCCATCATAGACCACTGTAATGTTCCCATCATAGACCACTGTAATGTTCCCATCATAGACCACTGTAATGTTCCCATCATAGACACCTGTAATGTTCCCATCATAGACACCTGTAATGTTCCCATCATAGACCACTGTAATGTTCCCATCATAGACACCTGTAATGTTCCCATCATAGACCACTGTAATGTTCCCATCATAGACCACTGTAATGTTCCCATCATAGACACCTGTAATGTTCCCATCATAGACCACTGTAATGTTCCCATCATAGACCACTGTAATGTTCCCATCATAGACTACTGTAATGTTCCCATCATAGACCACTGTAATGTTCCCATCATAGACCACTATAATGTTCCCATCACAGACCACTGTAGTGTTCCCATCACAGACCACTGTAATGTTCCCATCATAGACCACTGTAATGTTCCCATCATAGACCACTGTAATGTTCCCATCATAGACCACTGTAATGTTCCCATCATAGACACCTGTAATGTTCCCATCATAGACCACTGTAATGTTCACATCATAGACCACTGTAATGTTCCCATCATAGACACCTGTAATGTTCCCATCATAGACACCTGTAATGTTCCCATCATAGACCACTGTAATGTTCCCATCATAGACCACTGTAATGTTCCCATCATAGACACCTGTAATGTTCCCATCATAGACCACTGTAATGTTCACATCATAGACCACTGTAATGTTCCCATCATAGACCACTGTAATGTTCCCATCATAGACACCTGTAATGTTCCCATCATAGACACCTGTAATGTTCCCATCATAGACCACTGTAATGTTCCCATCATAGACACCTGTAATGTTCCCATCATAGACCACTGTAATGTTCCCAGCATAGACCACTGTATGTTCCCATCATAGACCACTGTAGTGTTCCCATCATAGACCACTGTAATGTTCCCATTATAGACCACTGTAGTGTTCCCATCATAGACCACTGTAATGTTCCCATCATAGACACCTGTAATGTTCCCATCATAGACCACTGTAATGTTCCCATCATAGACCACAGTAATGTCCCCATCGTAGACCACTGTAATGTTCCCATCATAGACCACTGTAATGTTCCCATCATATACCACTGTAATGTTCCCATCATAGACCACTGTAATGTTCCCATCATAGACACCTGTAATGTTCCCATCATAGACACCTGTAATGTTCCCATCATAGACCACTGTAATGTTCCCATCATAGACACCTGTAATGTTCCCATCATAGACCACTGTAATGTTCCCATCATAGACACCTGTAATTTTCCCATCATAGACCACTGTAGTGTTCCCATCATAGACCACTGTAATGTTCCCATCATAGACACCTGTAATGTTCCCAGCATAGACCACTGTATGTTCCCATCATAGACCATTGTAATGTTCCCATCATAGACCACTGTAATGTTCCCTTCATAGACACCTGTAGTGTTCCCATCATAGACCACTGTAGTGTTCCCATCATAGACCACTGTAGTGTTCCCATCATAGACCACTGTAGTGTTCCCATCACAGACCACAATAATGTTCCCATCATAGACCACTGTAGTGTTCCCATCATAGACCACTGTAATGTTCCCATCATAAACCACTGTAATGTTCCCATCATAGACACCTGTAGTGTTCACACTGTATTGTTCACAATGTAACAACACCAAGGCAAATAATATAACATTATATTGCCCAGATACACTTAGAGTCCAGGAGCAATAACAACCTCTAGGATCTCCATCCGTACAGAAAAAAAGATTATCACTCATAGCAGCCATACCACACAGCAATATGCCAACAGTTACGCTTTACAATAAATACACCAAGTGTCTATGCAGAGGAGTAATATCATCACTTGGCTATTCCTCACTACAGGACACGAAGTATAGCAACACTTCTGGGTACCTACAGCGAGCTGAGTGCCTCGTGCCTCACTGCGCGCTGTGCTGTGGACTGACGTCACCCTGTCCAGTGTTTTCCTCCGGTCCAACTGGTTGGGACGTGGACATCTCCAGTTCGCTGCTGCTGCTGCTGCTCACCGCAGCACAGAAGACTGAAAGGAGAAGGAGCGAGCGTCCACGAGCACGGTAAGTCCCTAATTGAGCTTTTGTTTTTGTTACTTTTGATTGTGGCACAAACATGACACAAGCATGATTGCCCACGAGATATGTCATGTGTATGGTCTGGAAAAGAAATGTAAAAAACTTAAATATTATTATTGTTGAAAATGTATTTCTGCACTCTCAGTTTAAAATAACATTTATAATTGTGGTCCTATTGCAGGTTATAACTCAAATAACAGTGCGTCACCACCGGGCACACACTGGTTGAATCAACGTTGTTTCTACATCATTTTCAATTCAATTACTTTGAGCCAACGTGGAGCTGGCTGGGAATATACGTTGAATTGACGTCTGTGCCAAGTGGGTCTATTCATATAGGTGGGTGTTGTGTTTATCCAATCCATTGTGATAGATGTGGGTTAAATTATGATATAATGTGTTGTGAATAAACTATTAACAGCAGAAGAGGTTTGTTGTGATGTGCTGCTTTTCATTTGTATTCCATATTTCTGCTCTCCATAGATTTCGTGATGCGGAGTGCGTGCGTAAAATCAGACAGAGACGACCTACACAAGAGCCAACATGACACTTCACCACTGCCTGTTTTACCTCTAAACAAACATGCATCCTGAACGACGTGCTTTTCTCTATTCTTACGTGCAATAAAACATTAGAAGACTTAGAAGATGGAGAATATATCTATCTCGAACAGCCGCAGGGTATTTCCGGTGGTGTGTAACGAATCCACGGACTACTATTATCTGAGCGCGACTAACCGGACAGATCTGAACTGCACGCCCCAATCAGAGTTCTACTTTTACGCGGACCTCTATGTAGTCCTGCCTGTGATCTATTCGGTAATATGCGCCGTGGGTTTAACGGGGAACACGGCCGTTATCTACGTTATCCTCAAAGCGCCTAAAATGAAGACGGTGACCAATATGTTTATCCTAAACTTGGCGATAGCCGACGACCTGTTTACTCTGGTCCTACCCATCAACATCGCCGAGCACCTGCTCCACTACTGGCCCTTAGGAGAGGTGCTGTGTAAGGTCATCCTGAGCATAGACCACTATAACATCTTCTCCAGTATCTACTTCCTGACGGTCATGAGTGTGGACCGTTATCTGGTCGTTCTGGCGACGGTGCGTTCCAAGCGTATGCCGTACCGCACGTACCGCGCGGCCAAGATAGTGAGCCTGTGCGTCTGGATCCTCGTGATTCTTATCGTGATGCCTTTCACTGTATTCGCCGGGGTCTACATCAGTCCCGATGACTTGGACCGGAAAAGCTGCGTCCTCAGCTTCCCGAGCCCGGAGAGTTTGTGGTTCAAGGCGAGCCGGATATACACCCTTATCCTCGGCTTTGCCATCCCGGTGTCGACCATCTGTATTCTCTACACCATGATGCTGTACAAACTACGGAACATGCGCCTCAACTCCAACGCCAAGGCGCTGGACAAGGCTAAAAAGAAAGTAACTATTATGGTGTTTATAGTCTTAGCGGTGTGTCTGTTCTGTTGGACGGGGTTTCACCTCAGCACCATAGTGGCTCTCACCACCGACCTGAGGACCACTCCGCTGCTCATCGGGTTGTCCTACTTTATCACCAGCCTCAGCTACGCAAACTCTTGTCTGAACCCTTTTCTTTACGCCTTTCTGGATGACAGCTTCAGGAAAGCGTTCAAAAAGATGCTAGAATGTAGACCGGCAGGAATGTAAATTTCTTACAGGCTTAGTGGATAGTGGATACAATATGGTGTGTTAATACTGATGCCATTCAAAAATAAACTATGATCATATTATTTATGTTTGCTTGAATCTACATTAGGTGATTATCATTGTTGCCATGGTATGACTTAAATATTTAATATTTAATATGGAATAAATCATATGGAATCATATGGATTCTGGCCGGGATTGGAGGGGAGTATTTCTTTTTCATGGACATTTGTCTCCCCCTGGTGTCCTGAGAAGGAAGGTAGCCTCCACCGTAGTGAGGGCAGGTAGCCTCCACTATTGTGAGGGCAGGTAGCCTCCACTGTAGTGAGAGGGCAGGTAGCCTCCACTGTAGTGAGGGCAGGTAGCCTCCACTGTAGTGAGGGCAGGTAGCCTCCACTATTGTGAGGGCAGGTAGCCTCCACTGTAGTGAGAGGGCAGGTAGCCTCCACTGTAGTGAGGGCAGGTAGCCTCCACTGTAGTGAGGGCAGGTAGCCTCCACTGTAGTGAGAAGGCAGGTAGCCTCCACTGTAGTGAGAAGGCAGGTAGCCTCCACTGTAGTGAGAAGGCAGGTAGCCTACACCGTAGTGAGGGCAGGTAGCCTACACTGTAGTCAGGGCAGGTAGCCTACACTGTAGTGAGGGCAGGTAGCCTACACTGTAGTGAGAAGGCAGGTAGCCTACACTGTAGTGAGGGCAGGTAGCCTACACTGTAGTGAGAAGGCAGGTAGCCTCCACTGTAGTGAGAAGGCAGGTAGCCTACACTGTAGTGAGAAGGCAGGTAGCCTACACTGTAGTGAGGGCAGGTAGCCTACACTGTAGTGAGGGCAGGTAGCCTACACTGTAGTGAGGGCAGGTAGCCTACACCGTAGTGAGGGCAGGTAGCCTCCACTGTAGTGAGAAGGCAGGTAGCCTACACTGTAGTGAGGGCAGGTAGCCTACACTGTAGTGAGGGCAGGTAGCCTCCACTGTAGTGAGGGCAGGTAGCCTCCACTGTAGTGAGGGCAGGTAGCCTACACTGTAGTGAGGGCAGGTAGCCTCCACTGTAGTGAGAAGGCAGGTAGCCTACACTGTAGTGAGGGCAGGTAGCCTACACTGTAGTGAGAAGGCAGGTAGCCTCCACTGTAGTGAGAAGGCAGGTAGCCTACACTGTAGTGAGAAGGCAGGTAGCCTACACTGTAGTGAGGGCAGGTAGCCTACACTGTAGTGAGGGCAGGTAGCCTACACTGTAGTGAGGGCAGGTAGCCTACACCGTAGTGAGAAGGCAGGTAGCCTCCACTGTAGTGAGAAGGCAGGTAGCCTACACTGTAGTGAGGGCAGGTAGCCTACACTGTAGTGAGGGCAGGTAGCCTCCACTGTAGTGAGAAGGCAGGTAGCCTACACTGTAGTGAGGGCAGGTAGCCTACACTGTAGTGAGGGCAGGTAGCCTCCACTGTAGTGAGGGGGCAGGTAGCCTCCACTGTAGTGAGAAGGCAGGTAGCCTCCACTGTAGTGAGGACAGGTAGCCTACACTGTAGTGAGGGCAGGTAGGCTACACTGTAGTGAGGGCAGGTAGCCTCCACTGTAGTGAGGGCAGGTAGCCTCCACTGTAGTGAGGGCAGGTAGCCTCCACTGTAGTGAGAAGGCAGGTAGCCTCCACTGTAGTGAGGGCAGGTAGCCTACACTGTAGTGAAACTATGGGGCTCTAACAGTGATGTAGCCTATACACTTTGCTGTAGATACATAGGCGGTATTCTGGCCTGTCATTGTGAACCATAGACAAACTGGGTCAATTATAGTGCATAGTCCTAATACAACTAAAGATGTGAACTAATTCTACTTTTCAGTCAGTCTATCTTACGGATAATAATAACAATATATTTACATGTTCAAGTTCAAGTAATCGTTTGTGTTGACATGACACACATTGAATATGACTTGTTGCTTATTTCCCCCGATACCAAGAGGGTCCACATGTTGTGTTCATAGGTAGCAGTTATACACTGTATCATACAGACATCAATTCATTGATTTTTATATCTGATGACAAATAAAACATAAGCAAACAACTGTGTGGTTTATTTGTAGGGGGGCTCTAGTTCATAATGGACCTTAGAGAGAACACTGTGGTTTATTTGTAGGAGGGCTCTAGTTCATAATGGACCTTAGAGAGAACACTGTGGTTTATTTGTAGGGGGGCTCTCGTTCATAATGGACCTTAGAGAGAACACTGTGGTTTATTTGTACTAGGGCTCTAGTTCATAATGGACCTTAGAGAGAACACTGTGGTTTATTTGTAGGAGGGCTCTAGTTCATAATGGACCTTAGAGAGAACACTGTGGTTTATTTGTAGGAGGGCTCTAGTTCATAATGGACCTTAGAGAGAACACTGTGGTTTATTTGTACTAGGGCTCTAGTTCATAATGGACCTTAGAGAGAACACTGTGGTTTATTTGTAGGAGGGCTCTAGTTCATAATGGACCTTAGAGAGAACACTGTGGTTTATTTGTAGGAGGGCTCTAGTTCATAATGGACCTTAGAGAGAACACTGTGGTTTATTTGTACTAGGGCTCTAGTTCATAATGGACCTTAGAGAGAACACTGTGGTTTATTTGTAGGAGGGCTCTAGTTCATAATGGACCTTAGAGAGAACACTGTGGTTTATTTGTAGGAGGGCTCTAGTTCATAATGGACCTTAGAGAGAACACTGTGGTTTATTTGTAGGAGGGCTCTAGTTCATAATGGACCTTAGAGAGAACACTGTGGTTTATTTGTACTAGGGCTCTAGTTCATAATGGACCTTAGAGAGAACACTGTGGTTTATTTGTAGGAGGGCTCTAGTTCATAATGGACCTTAGAGAGAACACTGTGGTTTATTTGTAATAGGGCTCTAGTTCATAATGGACCTTAGAGAGAACACCATGGTTTATTTGTAGGGGGGCTCTAGTTCATAATGGACCTTAGAGAGAACACCGTGGTTTATTTGTAGGGGGGCTCTAGTTCATAATGGACCTTAGAGAGAACACTGTGGTTTATTTGTAGGAGGGCTCTAGTTCATAATGGACCTTAGAGAGAACACTGTGGTTTATTTGTAGGAGGGCTCTAGTTCATAATGGACCTTAGAGAGAACACAGTGGTTTATTTGTAGGAGGGCTCTAGTTCATAATGGACCTTAGAGAGAACTCCGTGGTTTATTTGTAGGGGGGCTCTAGTTCATAATGGACCTTAGAGAGAACACAGTGGTTTATTTGTAGGGGGGCTCTAGTTCATAATGGACCTTAGAGAGAACACAGTGGTTTATTTGTAGGGGGGCTCTAGTTCATAATGGACCTTAGAGAGAACACCGTGGTTTATTTGTAGGAGGGCTCTAGTTCATAATGGACCTTAGAGAGAACACCGTGGTTTATTTGTAGGAGGGCTCTAGTTCATAATGGACCTTAGAGAGAACACCGTGGTTTATTTGTAGGGGGGCTCTCGTTCATAATGGACCTTAGAGAGAACACTGTGGTTTATTTGTAGGAGGGCTCTAGTTCATAATGGACCTTAGAGAGAACACCGTGGTTTATTTGTAGGGGGGCTCTAGTTCATAATGGACCTTAGAGAGAACACCGTGGTTTATTTGTAGGAGGGCTCTAGTTCATAATGGACCTTAGAGAGAACACTGTGGTTTATTTGTAGGAGGGCTCTAGTTCATAATGGACCTTAGAGAGAACACTGTGGTTTATTTGTAGGAGGGCTCTAGTTCATAATGGACCTTAGAGAGAACACTGTGGTTTATTTGTACTAGGGCTCTAGTTCATAATGGACCTTAGAGAGAACACTGTGGTTTATTTGTAGGGGGGCTCTAGTTCATAATGGACCTTAGAGAGCACACTGTGGTTTATTTGTAGGGGGGCTCTAGTTCATAATGGACCTTAGAGAGAACACCGTGGTTTATTTGTAGGGGGGCTCTAGTTCATAATGGACCTTAGAGAGAACACCGTGGTTTATTTGTAGGGGGGCTCTAGTTCATAATGGACCTTAGAGAGCACACTGTGGTTTATTTGTAGGGGGGCTCTAGTTCATAATGGACCTTAGAGAGCACACTGTGGTTTATTTTTATAGGGGGGCTCTAGTTCATAATGGACCTTAGAGAGAACACAGTGGTTTATTTGTAGGAGGGCTCTAGTTCATAATGGACCTTAGAGAGAACACCGTGGTTTATTTGTAGGAGGGCTCTAGTTCATCATGGACCTTAGAGAGAACACAGTGGTTTATTTGTAGGAGGGGCTCTAGTTCATAATGGACCTTAGAGAGAACACCGTGGTTTATTTGTAGGGGGGCTCTAGTTCATAATGGACCTTAGAGAGAACACCGTGGTTTATTTGTAGGGGGGCTCTAGTTCATAATGGACCTTAGAGAGAACACCGTGTGGTCTCATGTCGACCACATTCCATGCCATGTGATATGTAGATCCAGCCATATGCATCAATACCAAACTAATCAAATCACAGTTTATTTGGTCACGTTCATGGAATAAAGGGTGCCAATGGTGACAGGAAATGTTTACTTACAAGCTCTCAACAGTGCAGTACACTTAAAAAAAAAAAATCACAAATATTGAATAAAAGGTCGTAAAAAATAATATTGTAAATATATTCTTAATAACAAAATATAGTATTAAATAAATGTGCTTTAATACATTGAAATGAATGAATAATGCAGTTAGATATAAGCAATTCCATCCTTTAAAAATGTCAGCAGTCATTACAGTATACTTTACTTACTCAATGGATATGATTTATCTGCTGACTGTCACATAGACTTACATACTAGAAGTACAGTCATGTTTAAATATACAGAACCTGTAACGATTGTCATCTGGAGAAAGAGAGGAGGACCAAGGTGCAGCGTGGTAAGTGTTCATTATTTTAACACTGAACAAAACAACAAAAACGACAAACTAACAGTCCTGTAAGGTGACGGAAAAATACTAAACAGAAAATAATCACCCACAACCAAAATGGGGGAAAACAGGCTACCTAAGTATGATTCTCAATCAGAGACAACCAGGCTACCTAAGTATGATTCTCAATCAGAGACAACCAGGCTACCTAAGTACGATTCTCAATCAGAGACAACCAGGCTACCTAAGTACGATTCTCAATCAGAGACAACCAGGCTACCTAAGTATGATTCTCAATCAGAGACAACCAGGCTACCTAAGTACGATTCTCAATCAGAGACAACCAGGCTACCTAAGTATGATTCTCAATCAGAGACAACCAGGCTACCTAAGTATGATTCTCAATCAGAGACAACCAGGCTACCTAAGTATGATTCTCAATCAGAGACAACCAGGCTGCCTAAGTATGATTCTCAATCAGAGACAACCAGGCTACCTAAGTATGATTCTCAATCAGAGACAACCAGGCTACCTAAGTATGATTCTCAATCAGAGACAACCGGGCTACCTAAGTATGATTCTCAATCAGAGACAACCAGGCTACCTAAGTATGATTCTCAATCAGAGACAACCAGGCTACCTAAGTATGATTCTCAATCAGAGACAACCAGGCTACCTAAGTATGATTCTCAATCAGAGACAACCAGGCTGCCTAAGTATGATTCTCAATCAGAGACAACCAGGCTACCTAAGTATGATTCTCAATCAGAGACAACCAGGCTACCTAAGTATGATTCTCAATCAGAGACAACCAGGCTACCTAAGTATGATTCTCAATCAGAGACAACCAGGCTGCCTAAGTATGATTCTCAATCAGAGACAACCAGGCTACGTAAGTATGATTCTCAATCAGAGACAACCAGGCTACCTAAGTATGATTCTCAATCAGAGACAACCAGGCTACCTAAGTATGATTCTCAATCAGAGACAACCAGGCTGCCTAAGTATGATTCTCAATCAGAGACAACCAGGCTGCTGATTCTCAATCAGAGACAACCAGGCAAGTATGATTCTCAATCAGAGACAACCAGGCTACCTAAGTATGATTCTCAATCAGAGACAACCAGGCTACCTAAGTATGATTCTCAATCAGAGACAACCAGGCTACCTAAGTATAATTCTCAATCAGAGACAACCAGGCTACCTAAGTACGATTCTCAATCAGAGACAACCAGGCTACCTAAGTATGATTCTCAATCAGAGACAACCAGGCTACCTAAGTATGATTCTCAATCAGAGACAACCAGGCTACCTAAGTATGATTCTCAATCAGAGACAACCAGGCTACCTAAGTATGATTCTCAATCAGAGACAACCAGGCTACCCAAGTATGATTCTCAATCAGAGACAACCAGGCTACCTAAGTTTAATTCTCAATCAGAGACAACCAGGCTACCTAAGTACGATTCTCAATCAGAGACAACCAGGCTACCTAAGTATGATTCTCAATCAGAGACAACCAGGCTACCTAAGTATGATTCTCAATCAGAGACAACCAGGCTACCTAAGTACGATTCTCAATCAGAGACAACCAGGCTACCTAAGTATGATTGTCAATCAGAGACAACCAGGCTACCTAAGTATGATTCTCAATCAGAGACAACCAGGCTACCTAAGTATGATTCTCAATCAGAGACAACCAGGCTACCTAAGTATGATTCTCAATCAGAGACAACCAGGCTACCCAAGTATGATTCTCAATCAGAGACAACGATCGACAGCTGCCTCTGATTGAGAACCATACCAGGCCAAACACAGAAATACAACATAGAAAAAAGAACATAGACTACCCACCCCAACTCACAACCCTGACCAAACTAACACATAAGACATAATAAAGGAACTAAGGTCAGGATGTGACAGAACCAAAAATATAAACGCAACACGTAACAATTTCAACGACTTCAGTGAGTTCCAGTTCATAGAAGGAAATCAGTCAATTTTATAATAAATTCATTAATCTATGGATTTCACGTGACTGGGTAGGGGCGCAGCCGTTGAATGTTCATTTCTCTACCATAAGCCGCTTCCGATGTCGTTTTAGAGAATTTGTCAGTACGTCAAACCAGACTCACAACCCGAAGACCCCGTTACCCACAGGGGGAGAGAGGCCCAGTCAATCAGAACAAGGGCTTTATTACAGATATAAATACTCCTCAGTTTTATCAGGTGTCTGGTCGTCAGGTGTCTGGTCGTCAGGTGTCCAGGTGGCTGGTCGTCAGGTGTCCAGGTGTCTGGTCGTCAGGTGTCTGGTCGTCAGGTGTCCAGGTGGCTGGTCGTCAGGTGTCCAGGTGGCTGGTCGTCAGGTGTCCAGGTGGCTGGTCATCAGGTGTCCAGGTGGCTGGTCGTCAGGTGTCCAGGTGTCTGGTCGTCAGGTGTCCAGGTGTCTGGTCGTCAGGTGTCCAGGTGTCTGGTCGTCAGGTGTCCAGGTGGCTGGTCGTCAGGTGTCCCAGGTGGCTGGTGGCTGGTCGTCAGGTGTCCAGGTGGCTGGTCGTCAGGTGTCCAGGTGGCTGGTCGTCAGGTGTCAGGTGGTGGTCGTCAGGTCCAGGTGTCTGGGTCAGGTGTCTGGTCCAGGTGGCTGGTCGTCAGGTGTCCAGGTGGCTGGTCATCAGGTGTCCAGGTGGCTGGTCGTCAGGTGTCCAGGTGTCTGGTCGTCAGGTGTCCAGGTGTCTGGTCGTCAGGTGTCCAGGTGTCTGGTCGTCAGGTGTCCAGGTGGCTGGTCGTCAGGTGTCCAGGTGGCTGGTCGTCAGGTGTCCAGGTGGCTGGTCGTCAGGTGTCCAGGTGTCTGGTCATCAGGTGTCTGGTCGTCAGGTGTCTGGTCGTCAGGTGTCCAGGTGGCTGGTCATCAGGTGTCCAGGTGGCTGGTCGTCAGGTGTCCAGGTGTCTGGTCGTCAGGTGTCTGGTCGTCAGGTGTCCAGGTGGCTGGTCGTTAGGTGTCCAGGTGGCTGGTCGTCAGGTGTCCAGGTGTCTGGTCGTCAGGTGTCTGGTCGTCAGGTGTCCAGCTGGCTGGTCATCAGGTGTCCAGGTGGCTGGTCTCAGACGATTCCACAGGTTTAGCAGCCAGATGTGGAGGTCCTGGGCTGGTGTGGTTACACAGGGTCTTCGGGTTGTGAGTCTGGTTTGACGTACTGACAAATTCTCTAAAACGACGTTGGAGGCGGCTTATGGTAGAGACGGGAACATTAAATTATCTGGCAACAGCTCTGGTGGACATTCCTGCATTCAGCATGCCAATTACACGCTCTCTCAAATCTTGAGACATCTGTGGCATTGTGTTGTGTGACAAAACTGCACAATTTAGAGTGGCCTTTTATTGTTCACAGCACAAGGTGCACCTGTGTAATGATCATGCTCTTTAATCAGCTTCTTGATATGTCACACCTGTCAGGTAGATGGATTATCTTGGAAAAGCAGAAATGCTCACTAACAGGGATGCAAACAAATGAGAGAAATAAGCTTTTTGTGCATAATGGAACATTTCTGGTATCTTTAATTTCAGCTCATGAAACATGGGACCAACACTTTACATGTTGCGTTTATATTTTTGTTCAGTATAAATGTTACCAGGCAGTCACTGTTCAGTAAGCTAAATGATTTCTTATTAAAAATAAAATAAACAATCATGTCCAATGATACATTGTGCTAACCTAGATATCTCCAGAGTCATATAGTGTATTTAGTGAGTTGAGCCAACTCTAGACATTCAGTAGACCAGCCTGGTTGCCAGTTGTTTTAGATAACATTCCACTCCTTGTAGGCCTACTCGATGACAAGGAGTGGAATGTTATCTAAAACAACTGGCAACCAGGCTAGACATTTAGTTACATAACATGATTTAAATAATAGAAAATGTATTCTATTCCCACGTTATGTTAATGGAAATGCTAACATGGGTACCATAGAATGTTACAACGTCATGTTAAATCCAAACAAATGAAGAAAAATAGTCACGTGCGGCGGGAACAGGTACAGAGTCAATGTGAGGTAATATATATATATATATGTAGGTAGAGTTATTAAGGTGACTTATGCATAGATAATAACACATCGTAATGCAGAAACCATAGAGGAGGAGGAGCCTCACAGCCACTAAGAGGAGGAGCCTCACATCCACATGGAGGAGGAGCCTCACAGCAACATAGAGGAGGAGCCTCACAGCCACATTGGGGAGGAGGAGCCTCACAGCCACATAGAGGAGGAGGAGCCTCACAGCCACAAAGAGGAGTAGGAGCCTAACAGCCACATAGAGGAGAAGGAGGAGCCTCACAGCCACATAGAGGAGGAGGAGCCTCACAGCCACATAGAGGAGGAGCCTCACAGCCACAGAGGAGCCTCACAGCCACAAAGAGGAGGAGGAGCCTCACAGCCACAAAGAGGAAGAGGAGCCTCACATCCACATGGAGGAGGAGGAGCCTCACAGCCATATAGAGGAGGAGGAGCCTCATAGCCACATAGAGGAGGAGGAGCCTAACAGAAACAGTGGAGGAAGAGCCTCACAGGCAGATAGAGGAGGAGGAGCCTCACAGCCACATAGAGGAGGAGGAGCCTCACAGCCGCATAGAGGAGAAGGAGGAGCCTCACAGCCACAAAGAGGAGCCTTACAGCCAGAGGAGGAGGAGCCTCACAGCCACATAGAGGAGGAGGAGCCTCACAGCCACATAGAGGAGGAGGGAGGACACTAACAGTCACATAGAGGAGGAGCCTCACAGCCACAGAGGAGGAGGAGCCTCACAGCCACATAGAGGAGGAGCCTCACAGCCACATAGGAGGAGGAGCCTCACAGCCACATAGAGGAGGAGGTGCCTCACAGCAACACTAGGAGGAAGAGGAGGAGCCTCACAGCCACATAGAGGAGGAGGAGCCTCACAGCAACACTAGGAGGAAGAGGAGGAGCCTCACAGCCACATAGAGGAGGAGGAGGAGCCTCACAGCCACATAGAGGAGGAGGAGCCTCACAGCCATATAGAGGAGGAGGAGGGAGGAGGAGCCTCACAGCCACATAGAGGAGGAGGAGCCTCACAGCAACACTAGGAGGAAGAGGAGGAGCCTCACAGCCACATAGAGGAGGAGGAGCCTAACAGAAACGGCGGAGGAGGAGCCTCTCAGCCAGATAGAGGAGGAGGAGCCTCATAGCCACATAGAGGAGGAGGAGCCTCACAGCCAGATAGAGGAGGAGGAGCTTCACAGCCAGATAGAGGAGGAGGAGCTTCACAGCCACATAGAGGAGGAGGAGCCTCATAGCCACATAGAGGAGGAGGAGCCTCACAGAAACGGTGGAGGAGGATCTCACAGCCACATAGAGGAGAAGGAGCCTTACAGCATCTCAAAGGAGGAGGAGCCTCACAGCCACATCGAGGAGGAGGAGCCTCACACCCACATAGAGGAGGAGGAGCCTCTACCAAACTATAACCTCTACCTCTACCTCTACCTCTACCCCACTATAACCTCTACCTATACCTCACTATAACCTCTACCTCACTATAACCTCTACCCCACTATAACCTCTACCTCTACCCCACTATAACCTCTACCTATACCTCACTATAACCTCTACCTCACTATAACCTCTAACTCACTATAACCTCTACCCCACTATAACCTCTACCCCACTATAACCTCTACCTCACTATAACCTCTACCTATACCTCACTATAACCTCTAGCTCACTATAACCTCTACCTCACTATAACCTCTACCCCACTATAACCTATACCTCTACCCCACTATAACCTCTACCTCTACCTCACTATAACCTCTACCTCACTATAACCTCTACCAAACTATAACCTTTACCTCTACCCCACTATAACCTCTACCTCTACCTCACTATAACCTCTACCTCACTATAACCTCTACCCCACTATAACCTCTACCTCTACCTCACTATAACCTCTACCTCTACCTCACTATAATCTCTACCAAACTATAACCTCTACCTCTACCTCACTATAACCTCTACCTCTCGCCCACTATAACCTCTACCTCACTATAACCTCTACCTCTACCTCACTATAACCTCTACCCCACCATAACCTCTACCTCTACCCCACTATAACCTCTACCTCACTATAACCTCTACCTCACTAACTATAACCTTTACCTCACTATAACCTCTACCTCACTATAACCTCTACCTCACTATAACCTCTACCTCACTATAACCTCTACCTATACCCCACTATAACCTCTACCTCTACCAAACTATACCCTCTACCTCTACCCCACTATAACCTCTACCTCACTATAACCTCTAACTCACTATAACCTCTACCTCACTATAACCTCTACCTCTACCCCACTATAACCTCTACCTCTACCCCACTAAAACCTCTACCTCACTATAACCTCTACCTCACTATAACCTCTACCTCACTATAACCTCTACCCCACTATAACCTCTACCCCACTATAACCTCTACCTCTACCTCACTATAACCTCTACCTCACTATAACCTCTACCAAACTATAACCTTTACCTCTACCCCACTATAACCTCTACCTCACTATAACCTCTACCTCACTATAACCTCTACCCCACTATAACCTCTACCTCTACCCCACTATAACCTCTACCTCTACCTCACTATAACCTCTACCTCTACCCCACTATAACCTCTACCTCTACCCCACTATAACCTCTACCCCACTATAACCTCCACCTCACTATAACCTCCACCTCACTATAACCTCTACCTCACTATAACCTCTACCTCTACCCCATTATAACCTCTACCTCTACCCCACTATAACATCTACCTCTACCTCACTATAACCTCTACCTCTACCCCACTATAACGTCTTCCTCTACCCCACTATAACCTCTACCTCTACCCCACTATAACCTTTACCTCTACCCCACTATAACCTCTACCTCACTATAACCTCTACCTCACTATAACCTCTACCCCACTATAACCTCTACCTCTACCTCACTATAACCTCTACCTCTCGCCCACTATAACCTCTACCTCTACCCCACTATAACCTCTACCTCACTATAACCTCTACCTCTACCCCACTATAACCTCTACCTCTACCCCACTATAACCTCTACCTCACTATAACCTCTACCTCACTATAACCTCTACCTCACTAACTATAACCTCTACCTCACTAACTATAACCTCTACCTCACTATAATCTCTACCTCACTATAACCTCTACCTCACTATAACCTCTACCCCACTATAACCTCTACCCCACTATAACCTCTACCTCTACCTCACTATAATCTCTACCAAACTATAACCTCTACCTCTACCCCACTATAACATCTACCTCTCTATAACCTCTACCTCTACCTCACTATAACCTCTACCTCTCGCCCACTATAACCTCTACCTCACTATAACCTCTAACTCTAACCCACTATAATCTCTACCTCACTATAACCTCTACCTAACTATAATTCTACCTCACCATAACCTCTACCTCACTATAACCTCTACCTCACTATAACCTCTACCCCACTATAACCTCTACCCCACTATAACCTCTACCTCTACCTCACTATAACCTCTACCTCTACCGCACTATAACCTCTACCCCACTATAACCTCTACCTCTATCCCACTATAACCTCTACCAAACTATAACCTCTACCTCTACCCCACTATAACCTCTACCTCTACCCCACTATAACCTCTACCTCTATCTCACTATAACCTCTACCTCACTATAACCTCTACCCCACTATAACCTCTACCTCTACCCCACTATAACCTCTACCTCACTATAACCTCTACCTCACTATAACCTCTACCTCACTATAACCTCTACCTCACTATAACCTCTACCTCACTATAACCTCTAGCCCACTATAACCTCTACCTCACTATAACCTCTACCTCTACCTCACTATAACCTCTACCCCACTATAACCTCTACCTCTACCCCACTATAACCTCTACCTATACACCACTATAACCTCTACCTCTACCCCACTATAACCTCTACCAAACTATAACCTCTACCTCTACCCCACTATAACCTCTACCTCTACCCCACTATAACCTCTACCTCTACCTCACTATAACCTCTACCCCACTATAACCTCTACCTCTACACCACTATAACCTCTACCAAACTATAACCTCTACCTCACTATAACCTCTACCTCTACCCCACTATAACCTCTACCTCTACCTCACTATAACCTCTACCTCACTATAACCTCTACCCCACTATAACCTCTACCTCTACCCCACTATAACATCTACCTATACACCACTATAACCTCTACCTCTACCCCACTATAACCTCTACCAAACTATAACCTCTACCTCTACCCCACTATAACCTCTACCTATACCCCACTATAACCTCTACCTCTACCTCACTATAACCTCTACCTATACCCCACTATAACCTCTACCTCTACCCCACTATAACCTCTAACTCACTATAACCTCTACCTCACTATAACCTCTACCTCACTATAACCTCTACCTCTACCCCACTATAACCTCTACCTCTACCCCACTAAAACCTCTACCTCACTATAACCTCTACCTCACTATAACCTCTACCTCACTATAACCTCTACCCCACTATAACCTCTACCTCTACCTCACTATAACCTCTACCTCACTATAACCTCTACCAAACTATAACCTTTACCTCTACCCCACTATAACCTCTACCTCACTATAACCTCTACCTCACTATAACCTCTACCCCACTATAACCTCTACCTCTACCTCACTATAACCTCTACCTCTACCTCACTATAACCTCTACCAAACTATAACCTCTACCTCTACCTCACTATAACCTCTACCTCTCGCCCACTATAACCTCTACCTCTACCCCACTATAACCTCTACCTCACTATAACCTCTACCTCTACCCCACTATAACCTCTACCTCTACCCCACTATAACCTCTACCTCACTATAACCTCTACCTCACTATAACCTCTACCTCACTAACTATAACCTCTACCCCACTATAACCTCTACCTCTACCTCACTATAATCTCTACCAAACTATAACCTCTACCTCTACCCCACTATAACATCTACCTCTCTATAACCTCTACCTCTACCTCACTATAACCTCTACCTCTCGCCCACTATAACCTCTACCTCACTATAACCTCTAACTCTAACCCACTATAATCTCTACCTCACTATAACCTCTACCTAACTATAATTCTACCTCACCATAACCTCTACCTCACTATAACCTCTACCTCACTATAACCTCTACCCCACTATAACCTCTACCTCACTATAACCTCTACCTCTACCGCACTATAACCTCTACCTCACTTTAACCTCTACCTCTACCCCACTATAACCTCTACCTATACCCCACTATAACCTCTACCTCTACCCCACTATAACCTCTACCAAACTATAACCTCTACCTCTACCCCACTATAACCTCTACCTCTACCCCACTATAACCTCTACCTCTATCTCACTATAACCTCTACCTCACTATAACCTACCCCACTATAACCTCTACCTCACCCCACTATAACCCTACCTCACTATAACCTCTACCTCACTATAACCTCTACCCCACTATAACCTCTACCTATACCCCACTATAACCTCTACCTCTACCCCACTATAACCTCTACCAAACTATAACCTCTACCTCTACCCCACTATAACCTCTACCTCTACCCCACTATAACCTCTACCTCTATCTCACTATAACCTCTACCTCACTATAACCTCTACCCCACTATAACCTCTACCTCTACCCCACTATAACCTCTACCTCACTATAACCTCTACCTCACTATAACCTCTACCTCACTATAACCTCTAGCCCACTATAACCTCTACCCCACTATAACCTCTACCTCACTATAACCTCTACCTCTACCTCACTATAACCTCTACCCCACTATAACCTCTACCTCTACCCCACTATAACCTCTACCTATACCCCACTATAACCTCTACCTCTACCCCACTATAACCTCTACCAAACTATAACCTCTACCTCTACCCCACTATAACCTCTACCTCTACCCCACTATAACCTCTACCTCTACCTCACTATAACCTCTACCCCACTATAACCTCTACCTCTACACCACTATAACCTCTACCTCTACCTCACTATAACCTCTACCTCACTATAACCTCTACCTCTACCTCACTATAACCTCTACCTCTACCTCACTATAACCTCTACCTATACCCCACTATAACCTCTACCTCTACCCCACTATAACCTCTACCTCACTATAACCTCTACCTCACTATAACCTCTACCTATACCCCACTATAACCTCTACCTCTACCCCACTATAACCTCTACCAAACTATAACCTCTACCTCTACCTCACTATAACCTCTACCTCTACCTCACTATAACCTCTACCTCTACCCCACTATAACCTCTACCTCACTATAACCTCTACCTCTACCCCACTATAACCTCTACCCCACCTCTACCTCACTATAACCTCTACCTCTACCTCACTATAACCTCTACCTATACCCCACTATAACCTCTACCTCTACCCCACTATAACCTCTACCAAACTATAACCTCTACCTCTACCCCACTATAACCTCTACCCCACTATAACCTCTACCTCACTATAACCTCTACCTCTACCCCACTATAACCTCTACCTATACCCCACTATAACCTCTACCTCACTATAACCTCTACCCCACTATAACCTCTACCCCACTATAACCTCTACCCCACTATAACCTCTACCTCACTATAACCTCTACCTCACTATAACCTCTACCTCACTATAACCTCTACCTCTACCCCACTATAACGTCTACCTCTACCCCACTATAACGTCTACCTCTACCCCACTATAACCTCTACCTCTACCCCACTATAACCTCTACCTCTACCCCACTATAACCTCTACCCCACTATAACCTCCACCTCACTATAACCTCCACCTCACTATAACCTCTACCTCACTATAACCTCTACCTCTACCCCATTATAACCTCTACCTCTACCCCACTATAACATCTACCTCTACCTCACTATAACCTCTACCTCTACCCCACTATAACGTCTTCCTCTACCCCACTATAACCTCTACCTCTACCCCACTATAACCTCTACCTCTACCCCACTATAACCTCTACCCCACTATAACCTCTACCTCACTATAACCTCTACCTCACTATAACCTCTACCTCTACCCCATTATAACCTCTACCCCACTATAACCTCTACCCCACTATAACCTCTACCTCTACCTCACTATAACCTCTACCTCTACCCCACTATAAGCTCTACCCCACTATAACCTCTACCTCTACCCCACTATAACCTCTACCTCACTATAACCTCTACCTCTACCCCACTATAACCTCTACCTCACTATAACCTCTACCTCTACCTCACTATAACCTCTACCTCTACCCCACTATAACCTCTACCTCTACCCCACTATAACCTCTACCTCTACCCCACTATAACCTCTACCTCTACCCCACTATAACCTCTACCTCTACCCCACTATAACCTCTACCTCTACCCCACTATAACCTCTACCTCTACCCCACTATAACCTCTACCTCTACACTATTTGTAAACAACAAGTTATTTCACTTAATTTACATTTAACATTTAAGTCATTTAGCAGACGCTCTTATCCAGAGCGACTTACAAATTGGTGCATTCACCTTATGACATCCAGTGGAACAGTAGTGCATCTAAATCTTTTAAGGGGGGTGAGAGGGATTACTTTATCCTATCCTAGGTATTCCTAGGTATTAAATACTATTACCACACAATCCTCTACATATTCTCTTCTTGAGTGTTTGCGAGAGTTCAAGACCAACAGGAGCATAGTTATGACACGTTTGTTGTAGAGTCTGTTTTTGGGAAGGCGCTGCGGTCTGTGAATTCCCCTCAGGGGATTCTTGTCTAACTGTATAAGAGAGCCAAGTTTCTTCAGAACATTGTTAAAACCAAAGCTAAGCAAAACTTGTTTATCTGCTTTAAACAAAGGACATTAGGTTGATGTTGTAGAGCTGCACATAGATGAGTTTATAGGGACCAGACCGACTTAATGTTTAGATGTTTTCCAGCAGTGTTGCTGTACGTACAGCACCTATCACACACATGATGAACTTCTGTTGGAGACAGGCTCAGCTGATATGAATTAGACATTACACTCACAGATTAAAACTTACTTCAATAATCTTTATTTTAAATACTACATTTTTTTATATTTTTTTTTACAATTGACTGCTAATGAAATAAAACAGAAATCAACAACAGTTCACTTCTGTGTTGTAATTGCACAGTACTACTACCAGGGAGCAGTATAACTCCATGCAGTACTCAGTACTACCACCAGAGAGCAGTATAATTCCATGCAGTACTCAGTACTACCACAGAGCAGTATAACTCCATGCAGCACTCAGTACTACCACCAGGGAGCAGTATAACTCCGTGCAGTACTCAGTACTACCACCAGGGAGCAGTATAACTCCATGCTGTACTCAGTACTACCACCAGGGAGCAGTATAACTCCACGCAGTACTCAGTACTACCACCAGGGAGCAGTATAACACCATGCAGTACTCAGTACTACCACCAGGGAGCAGTATAACGCCATGTTGGCTTCAGGGCTAAAAGCAGACAGGAGTATTACAAACAAAGTCAAACACTAGATGGCACTTGAATGTCTGTTTGTGAGTGTGTGAGTGTGTTTATGTTCTGTCTCTCATGTTATGTATCCTGTCTATGATTTAATGTTTGGCTTCCTCTCTTCAGCCATGCAGACAACCATTACGATATCATCACATTTCTAATCTCCACCGGATCAATAGAAATTTAGGTAATGATTAGGTCTGTACGCAGAGAGAGGAGAGAGAAGGAGAGAGAGAGAGAGAGAGAGAGAGCGAGGGGAGAGAGAGAGGGAGAGGAGAGAGAGAGAGAGAAAGGGAGAGAGACAGAGAGAGAGAGGAGACAGAGGGAGAAAGAGAGAGAGGAGACAGAGAGGAGAGAGAGAGAGAGAGAGAGAGGGAGAGAGGGAGAGAGAGAGAGGGAGAGAGAGAGACAGAGAGGGAGAGAGAGAGAGAGAGAGAGGGAGAGAGGGAGAGGGAGAGAGGGAGAGAGAGGAGACAGAAAGAGAGGAGAGAGAAGACAGAAAGAGAGAGAGAGGAGACAGAGAGGAGACAGAGATAAGACAGAGAGAGGAGAGATAGAGTCTTCTGTCATGTTGACACTGGTCTACTACCAGGTCATGTGTCTTCTCAGTCATGTTGACACTGGTCCACTACCAGGTCATGTGTCTTCTCAGTCATGTTGACACTGGTCTACTACCAGGTCATGTGTCTTCTCATTCATGTTGACACTGGTCTACTACCACGTCATGTGTCTTCTCAGTCATGTTGACACTGGTCCACTACCAGGTCATGTGTCTTCTCAGTCATGTTGACACTGGTCTACTACCAGGTCATGTGTCTTCTCAGTCATGTTGACACTGGTCTACTACCAGGTCATGTGTCTTCTCAGTCATGTTGACACTGGTCTACTACCAGGTCATGTGTCTTCTCAGTCATGTTGACACTGGTCTACTACCAGGTCATGTGTCTTCTCAGTCATGTTGACACTGGTCTACTACCAGGTCATGTGTCTTCTCAGTCATGTTGACACTGGTCTACTACCAGGTCATGTGTCTTCTCAGTCATGTTGACACTGGTCTACTACCAGGTCATGTGTCTTCTCAGTCATGTTGACACTGGTCTACTACCAGGTCTTGTGTCTTCTCAGTCATGTTGACACTGATCTACTACCAGGTCATGTGTCTTCTCAGTCATGTTGACACTGGTCTACTACCAGGTCATGTGTCTTCTCAGTCATGTTGACACTGGTCCACTACCAGGTCATGTGTCTTCTCAGTCATGTTGACACTGGTCTACTACCAGGTCATGTGTCTTCTCAGTCATGTTGACACTGGTCTACTACCAGGTCATGTGTCTTCTCAGTCATGTTGACACTGGTCTACTACCAGGTCATGTGTCTTCTCAGTCATGTTGACACTGGTCCACTACCAGGTCATGTGTCTTCTCAGTCATGTTGACACTGGTCTACTACCAGGTCATGTGTCTTCTCAGTCATGTTGACACTGGTCTACTACCAGGTCATGTGTCTTCTCAGTCATGTTGACACTGGTCTACTACCAGGTCATGTGTCTTCTCAGTCATGTTGACACTGGTCTACTACCAGGTCATGTGTTTCCTCAGTCATGTTGACACTGGTCTACTACCAGGTCATGTGTCTTCTCAGTCATGTTGACACTGGTCCACTACCAGGTCATGTGTCTTCTCAGTCAGGTTGACACTGGTCTACTACCAGGTCATGTGTCTTCTCAGTCATGTTGACACTGGTCTACTACCAGGTCATGTGTCTTCTCAGTCATGTTGACACTGGTCTACTACCAGGTCATGTGTCTTCTCAGTCATGTTGACACTGGTCTACTACCAGGTCATGTGTCTTCTCAGTCATGTTGACACTGGTCTACTACCAGGTCATGTGTCTTCTCAGTCATGTTGACACTGGTCTACTACCAGGTCATGTGTCTTCTCAGTCATGTTGACACTGGTCTACTACCATTGCTTTAATGTATTGTTGTTCTCATTAATATTGTTGTAGTAGTTGTTGTTAATGGTAATCCCATGTTGTAGTTGTTGTTAATGGTAATCCCATGTTGTAGTTGTTGTTAATGGTAATCCCATGTTGTAGTTGTTGTTAATGGTAATCCCATGTTGTAGTTGTTGTTAATGGTAATCCCATGTTGTAGTTGTTGTTAATGGTAATCCCATGTCCACTACTACTATTATTATTGCTGTTGGTCCCACCATTTATTCATATATAAATATATATATATATATTTCATATATAAATATACATTTATTTAAAAACATTTTTTTTCGATATGTATACTTTGCACTTCCGAACCTCCTGCCAAATATATGACCATATCAGAGACACATATTTCCCTCAGATTACACAGATCCACAAAGAATTTAAAAACAAATCCAATTTTGATCAACTCCCATATCTACTGGGTGAAATTCCACAGTGTGCCATCACAGCAGCAAGATGTGTGACCTGTTGCCACGAGAAAAGGGCAACCAGTGAAGAACAAACACCATTGTAAATACAACCATATTTATGCTTATTTATTTTCCCTTGGGTTCTTTAACCATTTGTACATTGTTACAACACTGTATATATATAATATGACATTTGTAATGTCTTTATTGTTTTGAAATTTCTGTATGTGTAATGTTTACTATTCATTTTTATTGTTTATTTCACTTTTGTATATTATCTACCTCACTTGCTTTGGCAATGATAACACATGTTTCCCATGCCAATAAAGCCCCTTGAATTGAATTGAATTGAGAGAGAGAGAGAGAGAGAGAGAGAGAGAGAGAGAGAGAGAGAGAGAGAAGGGGAGAGAGAGAGAGAGAGAGAGAGAAGGGAGAGAGAGAGAGAGAGAGAGAGAGAGAGAGAGAGAGAAGGGGGAGAGAGAGAGAGAGAGAGAGAGAAGGGGAGAGAGAGAGAGAGAGAGAGAGAAGGGGAGAGAGAGAGGCTCTAGTGGACATGAGGTCTCCTCAACAGTTGTGTCCCACATGGCACCATATTCCCTATATAGTGCACTACCACAGAGTCCTATTGGCCCTGGTCTAAAGTAGTGCACTACCACAGAGTCCTATTGGCCCTGGTCTAAAGTAGTGCACTACCACAGAGTCCTATTGGCCCTGGTCTAAAGTAGTGCACTACCACAGAGTCCTATTGGCCCTGGTCTAAAGTAGTGCACTACCACAGAGTCCTATTGGCCCTGGTCTAAAGTAGTGCACTACCACAGAGTCCTATTGGTCCTGGTCTAAAGTAGTGCACTACCACAGAGTCCTATTGGCCCTGGTCTAAAGTAGTGCACTACCACAGAGTCCTATTGGCCCTGGTCTAAAGTAGTGCACTACCACAGAGTCCTATTGGCACTGGTCTAAAGTAGTGCACTACTACAGAGTCCTATTGGCCCTGGTCTAAAGTAGTGCACTACCACAGAGTCCTATTGGCCCTGGTCTAAAGTAGTGCACTACCACAGAGTCCTATTGGCCCTGGTCTAAAGTAGTGCACTACCACAGAGTCCTATTGGCACTGGTCTAAAGTAGTGCACTACTACAGAGTCCTATTGGCCCTGGTCTAAAGTAGTGCACTAAGCAGGAGGACAGTTACAAAGCAGGAGGACGGTTACAAAGCAGGAGGACGGTTACAAAGCAGGAGGACAGTTACAAAGCAGGAGGACAGTTACAAAGCAGGAGGACTGTTACAAAGCAGGAGGACGGTTACAAAGCAGGAGGACAGTTACACAGCAGGAGGACGGTTACAAAGCAGGAGGACGGTTACAAAGCAGAAGGACGGATACAAAGCAGGAGGACGGTTACAAAGCAGGAGGACGGTTACAAAGCAGGACATTTACAAAGCAGGAGGACAGTTACAAAGCAGGAGGACGGTTACAAAGCAGAAGGACGGTTACAAAGCAGGAGGACAGTTACACAGCAGGAGGACGGTTACAAAGCAGGAGGACAGTTACAAAGCAGGACGGTTACAAAGCAGGAGGACGGTTACAAAGCAGAAGGACGGATACAAAGCAGGAGGACGGTTACAAAGCAGGAGGACGGTTACAAAGCAGAAGGACGGTTACAAAGCAGGAGGACGGTTACAAAGCAGGACAGTTACAAAGCAGGAGGACGGTTACAAAGCAGGAGGACAGTTACAAAGCAGGAGGACAGTTACAAAGCAGGAGGACAGTTACAAAGCAGGAGGACAGTTACAAAGCAGGACGGTTACAAAGCAGGAGGACGGTTACAAAGCAGGACAGTTACAAAGCAGGAGGACGGTTACACTTTAACCATTTGTACATTGTTACAACACTGTATATATATATATATATATATGTATAATATGACATTTGTAATGTCTTTATTGTTTTGAAATTTCTGTATGTGTAATGTTTACTATTCATTTTTATTGTTTATTTCACTTTTGTATATTATCTACCTCACTTGCTTTGGCAATGATAACACATGTTTCCCATGCCAATAAAGCCCTTGAATTGAATTGAATTGAGAGAGAGAGAGAGAGAGAGAGAGAGAGAGAGAGAGAGAGAGAGAGAGAGAGAGAGAGAAGGAGAGAGAGAGAGAGAGAGAGAGAGAGAGAGAGAGAGAAGGGGAGAGAGAGAGAGAGAGAGAGAGAGAGAGAGAGAGAGAGAGAGAGAAGGGGAGAGAGAGAGAGAGAGAGAGAGAAGGGGAGAGAGAGAGAGAGAGAGAGAGAAGGGGAGAGAGAGAGAGAGAGAGAGAGAAGGGGAGAGAGAGAGGCTCTAGTGGACATGAGGTCTCCTCAACAGTTGTGTCCCACATGGCACCATATTCCCTATATAGTGCACTACCACAGAGTCCTATTGGCCCTGGTCTAAAGTAGTGCACTACCACAGAGTCCTATTGGCCCTGGTC
This sequence comes from Oncorhynchus nerka, assembly GCF_034236695.1. Lineage (NCBI taxonomy): Eukaryota > Metazoa > Chordata > Actinopteri > Salmoniformes > Salmonidae > Oncorhynchus > Oncorhynchus nerka. The sequence continues at coordinate 3,649,670 of NC_088415.1, read as the reverse complement.
TAAAGTAGTGCACTACCACAGAGTCCTATTGGCCCTGGTCTAAAGTAGTGCACTACCACAGAGTCCTATTGGCCCTGGTCTAAAGTAGTGCACTACCACAGAGTCCTATTGGCCCTGGTCTAAAGTAGTGCACTACCACAGAGTCCTATTGGTCCTGGTCTAAAGTAGTGCACTACCACAGAGTCCTATTGGCCCTGGTCTAAAGTAGTGCACTACCACAGAGTCCTATTGGCCCTGGTCTAAAGTAGTGCACTACCACAGAGTCCTATTGGCACTGGTCTAAAGTAGTGCACTACTACAGAGTCCTATTGGCCCTGGTCTAAAGTAGTGCACTACCACAGAGTCCTATTGGCCCTGGTCTAAAGTAGTGCACTACCACAGAGTCCTATTGGCCCTGGTCTAAAGTAGTGCACTACTACAGAGTCCTATTGGCCCTGGTCTAAAGTAGTGCACTACCACAGAGTCCTATTGGCCCTGGTCTAAAGTAGTGCACTACCACAGAGTCCTATTGGCCCTGGTCTAAATTAGTGCACTACTACAGAGTCCTATTGGCCCTGGTCTAAAGTAGTGCACTACCACAGAGTCCTATTGGCCCTGGTCTAAAGTAGTGCACTACCACATAGTCCTATTGGCCCTGGTCTAAAGTAGTGCACTACCACAGAGTCCTATTAGCCCTGGTCTAAAGTAGTGCACTACCACAGAGTCCTATTGGACCTGGTCTAAAGTAGTGCACTACCACAGAGTCCTATTGGCCCTGGTCTAAAGTAGTGCACTACCACAGAGTCCTATTGGCCCTGGTCTAAAGTAGTGCACTACCACAGAGTCCTATTGGCCCTGGTCTAAAGTAGTGCACTACCCCTATGGACCCTGGTCTAAAGTAGTGCACTACCACAGAGTCCTATTGGCCCTGGTCTAAAGTAGTGCACTACCACAGAGTCCTATTGGCCCTGGTCTAAAGTAGTGCACTACCACAGAGTCCTATTGGCCCTGGTCTAAAGTAGTGCACTACCCCTATGGACCCTGGTCTAAAGTAGTGCACTACCACAGAGTCCTATTGGCCCTGGTCTAAAGTAGTGCACTACCACAGAGTCCTATTGGCCCTGGTCTAAAGTAGTGCACTACCACAGAGTCCTATTGGCCCCTGGTCTAAAGTAGTGCACTACCATAGAGTCCTATTGGCCCTGGTCTAAAGTAGTGCACTGCCACAGAGTCCTATTGGCCCTGGTCTAAAGTAGTGCACTACCACAGAGTCCTATTGGCCCTGGTCTAAAGTAGTGCACTACCACAGAGTCCTATTGGTCCTGGTCTAAACTAGTGCACTACCCCTATGGGTCCTGGTCTAAAGTAGTGCATTTAACCCCTATGGGCCCTGGTCTATAGCAGTGCACTACCCCTATGGGTCCTGGTCTAAAGTAGTGCACTTAACCCCTATGGGCCCTTGTCTATAGCAGTGCACTACCCCTATGGGCCCTGGTCTAAAGTAGTGCACTTAACCCCTATGGACCCAGGTCTATAGCAGTGCACTACCCCTATGGGCCCTGGTCTATAGCAGTGAACTACCCCTATGGGCCCTGGTCTAAAGTCGTGCACTACCCCTATGGGCCCTGGTCTAAAGTAGTGCACTTAACCCCTATGGACCCAGGTCTATAGCAGTGCACTACCTCTATGGACCCTGGTCTATAGCAGTGAACTACCCCTATGGGTCCTGGTCTAAAGTCGTGCACTACCCCTATGGGTCCTGGTCTAAAGTAGTGCACTACCCCTATGGGCCCTGGTCTAAAGTCGTGCACTACCCCTATGGGCCCTGGTCTAAAGTAGTGCACTAGCCCTATGGGCCCTGGTCTAAAGTAGTGCACTACCCCTATGGGCCCTGGTCTAAAGTAGGGCACTATAAAGGGAATTGGGTGCCAGTTGAGGGACAACGTTCTCCAGGAGGCTTCCACAGCCAGCCGTTTATAGCAGAAGCAAACCAACTGCAGCAGTAATGGAGGAAGGGCTGATAAGAAACTTCTAGGTGCTTGTTCGATGAGTGCAGCAGGGGACCTAACTGCAGTAATAGTAGTTACGGAGACTTTTGAAACGGTAAGAAAATGTACAGTAGAGTTTCTATGAAGCCAGAGCAGTGAAATAGACAGTTCCCTTTTTGTTACACGTCAAAGCAGGAGGACAGTTACAAAGCAGGAGGACAGTTACAAAGCAGGAGGACAGTTACAAAGCAGGAGGACGGTTACAAAGCAGGAGGACGGTTACAAAGCAGGAGGACAGTTACAAAGCAGGAGGACAGTTACAAAGCAGGAGGACTGTTACAAAGCAGGAGGACGGTTACAAAGCAGGAGGACAGTTACACAGCAGGAGGACGGTTACAAAGCAGGAGGACGGTTACAAAGCAGAAGGACGGATACAAAGCAGGAGGACGGTTACAAAGCAGGAGGACGGTTACAAAGCAGGACATTTACAAAGCAGGAGGACAGTTACAAAGCAGGAGGACGGTTACAAAGCAGAAGGACGGTTACAAAGCAGGAGGACAGTTACACAGCAGGAGGACGGTTACAAAGCAGGAGGACAGTTACAAAGCAGGACGGTTACAAAGCAGGAGGACGGTTACAAAGCAGAAGGACGGATACAAAGCAGGAGGACGGTTACAAAGCAGGAGGACGGTTACAAAGCAGAAGGACGGTTACAAAGCAGGAGGACGGTTACAAAGCAGGACAGTTACAAAGCAGGAGGACGGTTACAAAGCAGGAGGACAGTTACAAAGCAGGAGGACAGTTACAAAGCAGGAGGACAGTTACAAAGCAGGAGGACAGTTACAAAGCAGGACGGTTACAAAGCAGGAGGACGGTTACAAAGCAGGACAGTTACAAAGCAGGAGGACGGTTACACAGCAGGAGGACGGTTACAAAGCAGGAGGACGGTTACAAAGCAGGAGGACGGTTACAAAGTAGAAGGACGGTTACAAAGCAGGAGGACGGTTACACAGCAGGAGGACGGTTACAAAGCAGGAGGACTGTCACAAAGCAGGAGGACGTTTACAAAGCAGGACAGTTACAAAGCAGGAGGACGGTTACAAAGCAGGAGGACAGTTACAAAGCAGGAGGACTGTTACAAAGCAGGAGGACGGTTACAAAGCAGGAGGACGGTTACAAAGCAGAAGGACGGATACAAAGCAGGAGGACGGTTACAAAGCAGGAGGACAGTTACAAAGCAGGACAGTTACAAAGCAGGAGGACGGTTACAAAGCAGGAGGACAGTTACAAAGCAGGAGGACGGTTACAAAGCAGGAGGACAGTTACAAAGCAGGAGGACGGTTACAAAGCAGAAGGACGGTTACAAAGCAGGAGGAGAGTTACACAGCAGGAGGACGGTTACAAAGCAGGAGGACAGTTACAAAGCAGGACAGTTACAAAGCAGGAGGACGGTTACAAAGCAGAAGGACGGATACAAAGCAGGAGGACGGTTACAAAGCAGGACAGTTACAAAGCAGGAGGACAGTTACAAAGCAGGAGGACAGTTACAAAGCAGGAGGACAGTTACAAAGCAGGAGGACGGTTACAAAGCAGGAGGACGGTTACAAAGCAGGAGGACAGTTACAAAGCAGGAGGACAGTTACAAAGCAGGAGGACTGTTACAAAGCAGGAGGACGGTTACAAAGCAGGAGGACAGTTACACAGCAGGAGGACGGTTACAAAGCAGGAGGACGGTTACAAAGCAGGAGGACAGTTACAAAGCAGAAGGACGGTTACAAAGCAGGAGGACGGTTACAAAGCAGGAGGACAGTTACAAAGCAGGAGGACAGTTACAAAGCAGGAGGACAGTTACAAAGCAGGACGGTTACAAAGCAGGAGGACGGTTACAAAGCAGGACAGTTACAAAGCAGGAGGACGGTTACACAGCAGGAGGACGGTTACAAAGCAGGAGGACGGTTACAAAGCAGGAAGAAGGTTACAAAGTAGAAGGACGGTTACAAAGCAGGAGGACGGTCACAAAGCAGGAGGACGGTTACAAAGCAGGACAGTTACAAAGCAGGAGGACAGTTACAAATCAGGAGGACGGTTACAAAGCAGGAGGACAGTTACAAAGCAGGAGGACTGTTACAAAGCAGGAGGACTGTTACAAAGCAGGAGGACTGTTACAAAGCAGGAGGACGGTTACAAAGCAGGAGGACGGTTACAAAGCAGAAGGACGGATACAAAGCAGGAGGACGGTTACAAAGCAGGAGGACGGTTACAAAGCAGGAGGACAGTTACAAAGCAGGAGGACGGTTACAAAGCAGAAGGACGGTTACAAAGCAGGAGGACAGTTACACAGCAGGAGGACGGTTACAAAGCAGGAGGACAGTTACAAAGCAGGACAGTTACAAAGCAGGAGGACGGTTACAAAGCAGGAGGACGGTTACAAAGCAGAAGGACGGATACAAAGCAGGAGGACGGTTACAAAGCAGGACAGTTACAAAGCAGGAGGACAGTTACAAAGCAGGAGGACAGTTACAAAGCAGGAGGACGGTTACAAAGCAGAAGGACGGTTACAAAGCAGGAGGACAGTTACACAGCAGGAGGACGGCAGGTCTCCACTCTCAACGGCGGGTTATCGTCAATCCTTTCTCGTCGTCCAGGATCTCCTCGACTCGCTTTCTCTGTGTAGAGACAAAAATAATATGAAGATGGGAAGAACTACCAGGCAGAGAGAGAAAAAGAGAGAGAGAGAGAGAGAGAAAGAAAGAGAGAGCGAGTAAGAGGTAGAGGCAGGGAGAGCGAGAGACACAGCGGGAGAGAGAGGTAGAGAGAGAGAGATGAGGAACGAGAGAGCGAGACTTGAGGAAGAGAATCATCTTTCGAGATCAACATCTGTCTGACAACAGCTGATAATCAGCTGAGGGGATGCACTGCGCCAAACCAAAAATCAACAGGAAAGATAGAGAGAAAGAGAGAGAGAGAGAATGAGAGAGAGAAAGAGAGGGGGGGAGCGAGCGAGCGAGAGAGAGAATATAGAGAGAGAGAGAGAGAATATAGAGAGGGAGAGAGAATGAGAGAGAGAGAGAGAGAGGGAGAGAGAGAGAAAGAGAGGGGGGGAGCGAGCGAGAGAGAGAGAGAATATATAGAGAGAGAGAGAGAATATAGAGAGGGAGAGAGAATGAGAGAGAGAGAGAGAGAGGGAGAGAGAGCGAGACGGCAGACAACCCTTAATGATGAGTTCGTAGTGCTCAAAACATCCTGCCACACAGGCTTCTCTGGCCTTGTTGTCATAGTATCCCCATCCCCCTCTCCTCCTCCCCATTCCCCTCTCCTCCTCCCCATTCCCCTATACTCCTCCCCATTCCCCTCTCCTCCTCCCCATTCCCCTCTACTCCTCCCCCTCTCCTCCTCCCCATTCCCTCTCCTCCTCCCCATTCCCCTCTACTCCTCCCCTCTCCTCCTCCCCATTCCCCTCTCCTCCTCCACATCCCCCTCTCCTCCTCCCCATTCCCTCTCCTCCTCCCCATTCCCCTCTCCTCCTCAACATCCCCCTTTCCTCCTCCCCATTCCCCTCTCCTCCTCCCCATTCCCCTCTCCTCCTCCCCCTCTCCTCCTCCACATCCCCCTCTCCTCCTCCACATCCCCCCTCTCCTCCTCCCCATTCTCCTCTCCTCCCTCCCCATTCCCCTCTCCTCCTCCCCATTCCCCTCTCCTCCTCCCCATTCCCCTCTCCTCCTCAACATCCCCCTTTCCTCCTCCCCATTCCCCTCTCCTCCTCCCCATTCCCCTCTCCTCCTCCCCTCTCCTCCTCCACATCCCCTCTCCTCCTCCACATCCCCCTCCTCCTCCTCCCCATTCCCCTCTCCTCCTCCACATCCCCCCTCTCCTCCTCCCCATTCTCCTCTCCTCCTCCCCATTCCCCTCTCCTCCTCCCCATTCCCCTCTCCTCCTCCCCATTCCCTCTCCTCCTCCCCCTCCCCATGCCCCTCTCCCCTCCCCATTCCCCTCTCCTCCTCCCCATTCCCCTCTCCTCCTCCCCCTCCTCCTCCCTCCCCATTCCCCTCTCCTCCTCCCCCTCTCCTCCTCCCCATTCCCCTCTCCTCCTCCCCATTCCCCTCTCCTCCTCCCCATGCCCCTCTCCTCCTCCCCATTCCCCTCTCCTCCTCCCCATTCCCTCTACTCTTCCCCCTCTCCTCCTCCCCATGCCCCTCTCCCCCTCCCCATTCCCTCTCCTCCTCCCCATTCCCCTCTCCTCCTCCCCCTCTCCTCCTCCCCATTCCCCTCTCCTCCTCCCCATGCCCCTCTCCTCCTCCCATTCCCCTCTCCTCCTCCCCATTTCCCTCTCCTCCTCCCCCCCTCCCCATGCCCCTCTCCCCCTCCCCATTCCCCTCTCCTCCTCCCCATTCCCTCTCCTCCTCCCCTCTCCTCCTCCCCATTCTCCTCTCCTCCTCCCCATTCCCTCTCCTCCTCCCCATTCCCCTCTCCTCCTCCCCATTCCCCTCTCCTCCTCCCCCTCCCCATGCCCCTCTCCCCTCCCCATTCCCTCTCCTCCTCCCCATTCCCCTCTCCTCCTCCCCCTCTCCTCCTCCCCATTCCCCTCTCCTCCTCCCCTCTCCTCCTCCCCATTCCCCTCTCCTCCTCCCCATTCCCCTCTCCTCCTCCCCAAGCCCCCTCTCCTCCTCCCCATTCCCCTCTCCTCCTCCCCATTCCCCTCTCCTCCTCCCCATTCCCCTCTACTCTTCCCCCTCTCCCTCCTCCCCATTCCCCTCTCCTCCTACACATCCCCTCTCCTCCTCCACATCCCCCTCTCATCTCTCCAAATCAAATCTATTCATGAAACCCTTTTTAGATCAGTATTTATGAAACCCTTTTTTACAAGTGCTTACACAGAAACCCAGCCTAAAATCCCAGAGAGCAAGCAATGCAGATGTAGAAGCACAGTTGGCTAGGAAAAACCCCCTAAAAAGGCAGGAACCTAGGAAGAAACCAGGCTGTCTGCCTCTCCTCCTCCTTCCACACAGGACTTGCTGTCACAGAACCCCCCCCTCCTCCTCTCCTCTCTCTCTCCCTCCCCTCCTCTCTCCTCTCCCCTCTCCTCCTCTCCCTCTCCTCTCTCCTCACCCCTCAAAGAATAGTTAAACACGTCCACACATACCCACACAGCCAGCCTCCCCACACATAAACACTAGTTTGGGTACCAGTCTCTGTAACATTCCACTCCATGTACTTCGTGTCAAATGCCATTTGTCTTCTACGGAGTGTAATAGCTCAATAGAGAGACTGGCAAACCACACACACACACACACACACACACACACACACACACACACACACACACACACACACACACACACACACACACACACACACACACGGCGGAGACAGGAAGTCCTTGTTGAACCGCCTGTGTGCCTAATGTCTCTGTATGTCAGTGAAATGTGGTCAGCATGCTGCCGAGGTCCACCTGTCTGTCGCTGTCCAATAACATATTTACATTTTCTGAAGTGCCTCGGCTCTGTCTGTGGAACAAATCATAGTTATTCACATTCCCTTCCCTTCACCTGCTGAGCTGAGAGAAGAGGTGACAGGGAATGGAAAGATAGAGACAAGAGGTGACAGTGGTTGAGACGGAGAGAGAGAGAGGAAGTAGAGACATAGGAAGTAGAGACATAGAAAGGAGAGACAGAGGAAGTAGAGACATAGAAAGGAGAGACAGAGGAAGTAGAGACATAGAAAGGAGAGACAGAGGAAGTAGAGACATAGAAAGGAGAGACATAGAAAGGAGAGACAGAGGAAGTAGAGACATAGAAAGGAGAGACAGAGGAAGTAGAGACATAGAAAGGAGAGACATAGAAAGGAGAGAGAGAGGAAGTAGAGACATAGAAAGGAGAGACATAGAAAGGAGAGACAGAGGAAGGAGAGACATAGAAAGGAGAGACAGGGAAAGGAGAGACATAGAAAGGAGAGACAGAGGAAGTAGAGACATAGAAAGGAGAGACAGAGGAAGTAGAGACATAGAAAGGAGAGACAGAGGAAGTAGAGACATAGAAAGGAGAGACAGAGGAAGTAGAGACATAGAAAGGAGAGACAGAGGAAGTAGAGACATAGAAAGGAGAGACAGGGAAAGGAGAGACAGAGAAAGGAGAGACAGAGGAAGTAGAGACATAGAAAGGAGAGACAGAGGAAGTAGAGACATAGAAAGGAGAGACAGAGGAAGTAGAGACATAGAAAGGAGAGACAGAGGAAGTAGAGACATAGAAAGGAGAGACAGAGGAAGTAGAGACATAGAAAGGAGAGACGGGGAAAGGAGAGACAGGGAAAGGAGAGACAGGGAAAGGAGAGACATAGAAAGGAGAGACAGGGAAAGGAGAGACAGGGAAAGGAGAGACAGTGAAAGGAGAGACAGGGAAAGGAGAGACAGTGAAAGGAGAGACATAGAAAGGAGAGACGGGGAAAGGAGAGACAGAGAAAGGAGAGACAGTGAAAGGAGAGACAGAGAAAGGAGAGACGGGGAAAGGAGAGACAGTGAAAGGAGAGACAGGGAAAGGAGAGACAGTGAAAGGAGAGACATAGAAAGGAGAGACAGTGAAAGTAGAGACATAGAAAGGAGAGACAGGGAAAGGAGAGACAGTGAAAGGAGAGACATAGAAAGGAGAGACGGGGAAAGGAGAGACAGTGAAAGGAGAGACATAGAAAGGAGAGACGGGGAAAGGAGAGACAGGGAAAGGAGAGACAGGGAAAGGAGAGACATAGAAAGGAGAGACAGGGAAAGGAGAGACAGGGAAAGGAGAGACAGGGAAAGGAGAGACAGGGAAAGGAGAGACAGAGAAAGGAGAGACAGGGAAAGGAGAGACAGAGAAAGGAGAGACAGAGAAAGGAGAGACAGAGAAAGGAGAGACAGGGAAAGGAGAGACATAGAAAGGAGAGACAGAGAAAGGAGAGACAGGGAAAGGAGAGACAGAGAAAGGAGAGACAGAGAAAGGAGAGACAGGGAAAGGAGAGACAGAGAAAGGAGAGACAGGGAAAGGAGAGACATAGAAAGGAGAGACAGGGAAAGGAGAGACAGGGAAAGGAGAGACAGGGAAAGGAGAGACAGAGAAAGGAGAGACAGGGAAAGGAGAGACAGAGAAAGGAGAGACAGGGAAAGGAGAGACAGGGAAAGGAGAGACAGAGAAAGGAGAGACAGGGAAAGGAGAGACAGAGAAAGGAGACAGGGAAAGGAGAGACAGGGAACGGAGAGATAGAGAAAGGAGAGACAGGGAAAGGAGAGACAGAGAAAGGAGAGACAGAGAAAGGAGAGACAGGGAAAGGAGAGACAGAGAAAGGAGAGACAGAGAAAGGAGAGACAGGGAACGGAGAGACAGGGAACGGAGAGACATGGAAAGGAGAGACAGAGAAAGGAGAGACAGAGAAAGGAGAGACAGGGAAAGGAGAGACAGAGAAAGGAGACATAGAAAGGAGAGACAGGGAAAGGAGAGACGGGGAAAGGAGAGACATAGAAAGGAGAGACAGGGAAAGGAGAGACGGGGAAAGGAGAGACAGGGAAAGGAGAGACATAGAAAGGAGAGACGGGGAAAGGAGAGACGGGGAAAGGAGAGACAGGGAAAGGAGAGACATAGAAAGGAGAGACAGGGAAAGGAGAGACGGGGAAAGGAGAGACAGGGAAAGGAGAGACATAGAAAGGAGAGACATAGAAAGGAGAGACAGGGAAAGGAGAGACAGGGAAAGGAGAGACAGGGAAAGGAGAGACAGGGAAAGGAGAGACAGAGGAAGTAGAGACATAGAAAGGAGAGACAGGGAAAGGAGAGACAGGGAAAGGAGAGACAGGGAAAGGAGAGACAGTGAAAGGAGAGACAGGGAAAGGAGAGACAGGGAAAGGAGAGACAGTGAAAGGAGAGACATAGAAAGGAGAGACAGGGAAAGGAGAGACAGTGAAAGGAGAGACATAGAAAGGAGAGACGGGGAAAGGAGAGACAGGGAAAGGAGAGACAGGGAAAGGAGAGACATAGAAAGGAGAGACGGGGAAAGGAGAGACAGGGAAAGGAGAGACAGGGAAAGGAGAGACATAGAAAGGAGAGACAGGGAAAGGAGAGACATAGAAAGGAGAGACAGGGAAAGGAGAGACAGGGAAAGGAGAGACGGGGAAAGGAGAGACGGGGAAAGGAGAGACATAGAAAGGAGAGACAGGGAAAGGAGAGACAGTGAAAGGAGAGACATAGAAAGGAGAGACGGGGAAAGGAGAGACATAGAAAGGAGAGACAGGGAAAGGAGAGACAGGGAAAGGAGAGACAGGGAAAGGAGAGACATAGAAAGGAGAGACAGGGAAAGGAGAGACATAGAAAGGAGAGACAGGGAAAGGAGAGACAGGGAAAGGAGAGACAGGGAAAGGAGAGACAGGGAAAGGAGAGACGGGGAAAGGAGAGACAGGGAAAGGAGAGACAGGGAAAGGAGAGACATAGGAAGGAGAGACAGGGAAAGGAGAGACAGGGAAAGGAGAGACGGGGAAAGGAGAGACAGGGAAAGGAGAGACAGGGAAAGGAGAGACAGTGAAAGGAGAGACATAGAAAGGAGAGACAGGGAAAGGAGAGACAGTGAAAGGAGAGACATAGAAAGGAGAGACGGGGAAAGGAGAGACAGGGAAAGGAGAGACAGGGAAAGGAGAGACATAGAAAGGAGAGACAGGGAAAGGAGAGACAGTGAAAGGAGAGACATAGAAAGGAGAGACGGGGAAAGGAGAGACAGGGAAAGGAGAGACAGGGAAAGGAGAGACAGAGAAAGGAGAGACAGAGAAAGGAGAGACAGGGAACGGAGAGACATGGAAAGGAGAGACAGAGAAAGGAGAGACAGAGAAAGGGGAGACAGGGAAAGGAGAGACAGAGAAAGGAGAGACAGGGAAAGGAGAGACATAGAAAGAAGAGACGGGGAAAGGAGAGACGGGGAAAGGAGAGACAGGGAAAGGAGAGACAGGGAACGGAGAGACATGGAAAGGAGAGACAGAGAAAGGAGAGACAGAGAAAGGAGAGACAGGGAAAGGAGAGACAGGGAAAGGAGAGACATAGAAAGAAGAGACGGGGAAAGGAGAGACGGGGAAAGGAGAGACAGGGAAAGGAGAGACAGGGAAAGGAGAGACAGAGAAAGAAGAGACAGGGAAATGAGAGACAGAGAAAGGAGAGACAGAGAAAGGAGAGACAGGGAAAGGAGAGACAGAGAAAGGAGAGACAGAGAAAGGAGACAGGGAAAGGAGAGACAGGGAACGGAGAGATAGAGAAAGGAGAGACAGGGAAAGGAGAGACAGAGAAAAGAGAGACAGAGAAAGGAGAGACAGGGAAAGGAGAGACAGAGAAAGGAGAGACAGAGAAAGGAGAGACAGGGAACGGAGAGACAGGGAAAGGAGAGACAGAGAAAGGAGAGACAGAGAAAGGAGAGACAGGGAACGGAGAGATAGAGAAAGGAGAGACAGAGAAAAGAGAGACAGAGAAAGGAGAGACAGGGAAAGGAGAGACAGAGAAAGGATAGACAGAGAAAGGAGAGACAGGGAACGGAGAGACAGGGAAAGGAGAGACAGAGAAAGGAGAGACAGAGAAAGGAGAGACAGGGAACGGAGAGATAGAGAAAGGAGAGACAGGGAAAGGAGAGACAGGGAAAGGAGAGACAGAGAAAGGAGAGACAGAGAAAGGAGAGACAGGGAACGGAGAGATAGAGAAAGGAGAGACGGGGAAAGGAGAGACGGGGAAAGGAGAGACAGGGAAAGGAGAGACAGGGAAAGGAGAGACAGGGAAAGGAGAGACAGGGAAAGGAGAGACAGAGAAAGGAGAGACAGGGAAAGGAGAGACAGGGAAAGGAGAGACAGAGAAAGGAGAGACAGGGAAAGGAGAGACAGAGAAAGGAGAGACAGGGAAAGGAGAGACAGAGAAAGGAGAGACAGGGAGGTACACATGTCTGTCTGGGAAGATTACATCAAGTTATTTTTTTCTCCTCTCTCTCTCCGTCCCTCCTCTCTCTCTGTCTCAACCCCCGTCCCTCCTCTCGCTCTCCATCTCACCTTCCGTCCCTCCTCTCTCTCTGTCTCACCCTCCGTCCCTCCTCTCTCTCTCCGTCTCAACCCCCGTCTCTCCTCTCTCTCTCTGTCTCACCCTCTGTCCCTCCTCTCTCTCTCCATCTCTTCCTCCGTCCCTCCTCTCTCTCTCCATCTCACCTTCTGTCCCTCCTCTCTCTCTGACTCAACCCCCGTCCCTCCTCTCTCTCCATCTCAACCCCCGTCTCTCCTCTCTCTCTCCGTCTCACCCTCCGTCCCTCCTCTCTCTCTCCGTCCCTCCTCTCTCTCTCCGTCTCACCCTCCGTCCCTCCTCTCTCTCTCCATCTCACCTTCTGTCCCTCCTCTCTCTCTGACTCACCCTCCGTCCCTCCTCTCTCTCTCTCTCCTGTCTCCTGCGTTGTATATAATCGATGCGGTGCCTGTTAATTTTTCATCGAATCACAGCCTACTTCGCCAAACGGGTGATGATTTAGCACTGTTGTTGCACCAAACCTAACCATATCAATGCCTTTCTTTAAAATCAATACACAAGTATATATTTTTAAACCTGCATATTTAGTTAATATTGCCTGCTAAACATGAATTTCTTCTAACTAGGGAAATTGTGTCACGTCTCTTGGTTCTGTGCAGCAGAGTCAGGGTGTATGCAGCAGTTTGGGCCGCCTGGCTCGTTGTGAACTGTGGGAAGTCCATTTATTCCTAACAAAGGCCGTAATTAATTTGCCAGATTTGTACATAATTATGACATAACATTGAAGGTTGTACAATGTAAAAACAATATTTAGACTTAGGGATGCCAACCGTTAGATAAAATACAGAACGGTTCCATATTTCACTGAAAGAATAAATGTTTTGTTTTTGAAATGATAGTTTCCGGATTCGACCATATTAATGACCAAAGGCTCGTAAGTCTGTGTGTTATTATGTTATAATTAAGTCTATGATTTGATATTTGATAGAGCAGTCTGACTGAGCGATGGTAGGCAGCAGCAGGCTCGTAAGCATTCATTCAAACATCACTTTCGTGCGAATGCCAGCAGCTCATCGCAATTCTTCACGCATTGCTCCGTTTATGACTTCAAGCCTATCAACTCCCGAGATTAGGCTGGTGTAAACGATGTGAAATGGCTAGCTAGTTAGCGGGGTGGTTAGTGGAGCTAGTTAGTTAGTGGAGTGGTTGTTCCCCTTGCTCTGCATGGCTTCTGGTCAGCGGGGTGGTGGCACCGGGATCCTCATCTCTCCCAAGTGGTCATTCTCTCTTTCTCCCCTTACCCATCTGTCTATCGCCTCCTTTGAATTCCATGCTGTCACAGTTACCAGCCCTTTCAAGCTTAACATCCTTATCATTTATCGCCCTCCAGGTTCCCTCGGAGAGTTCATCAATGAGCTTGATGCCTTGATAAGCTCCTTTCCTGAGGACGGCTCACCTCTCACAGTTCTGGGCGACTTTAACCTCCCCACGTCTACCTTTGACTCATTCCTCTCTGCCTCCTTCTTTCCACTCCTCTCCTCTTTTGACCTCACCCTCTCACCTTCCCCCCCTACTCACAAGGCAGGAAATACGCTCGACCTCATCTTTACTAGATGCTGTTCTTCCACTAACCTCATTGCAACTCCCCTCCAAGTCTCCGACCACTACCTTGTATCCTTCTCCTCTCGCTCTCATCCAACACTTCCCACACTGCCCCTACTCGGATGGTATCGCGCCGTCCCAACCTTCGCTCTCTCTCCCCGCTACTCTCTCCTCTTCCATCCTATCATCTCTTCCCTCTGCTCAAACCTTCTCCAACCTATCTCCTGATTCTGACTCCTCAACCCTCCTCTCCTCCCTTTCTGCATCCTTTGACTCTCTATGTCCCCTATCCTCCAGGCCGGCTCGGTCCTCCCCTCCCGCTCCGTGGCTCAACGACTCATTGCGAGCTCACAGAACAGGGCTCCGGGCAGCCGAGCGGAAATGGAGGAAAACTCGCCTCCCTGCGGACCTGACATCATTTCACTCCCTCCTCTCTACATTTTCCTCTTCTCTCTCTGCTGCTAAAGCCTCTTTCTACCACTCTAAATTCCAAGCATCTGCCTCTAACCCTAGGAAGCTCTTTGCAACCTTCTCCTCCCTCCTGAATCCTCCTCCCCCTCCCCCTCCCTCTCTGCAGATGACTTCGTCAACCATTTTGAAAAGAAGGTCGACGACATCCGATCCTCGTTTGCTAAGTCAAACGACACCGCTGGTTCTGCTCACACTGCCCTACCCTGTGCTCTGACCTCTTTCTCCCCCTCTCTCCAGATGAAATCTCGCGTCTTGTGACGGCCGGCCGCCCAACAACCTGCCCGCTTGACCCTATCCCCTCCTCTCTCTTCTCCAGACCATTTCCGGAGACCTTCTCCCTTACCTCACCTCGCTCATCAACTCATCCCTGACCGCTGGCTACGTCCCTTCCGTCTTCAAGAGAGCGAGAGTTGCACCCTTCTGAAAAACCTACACTCGATCCCTCCGTTGTCAACAACTACAGACCAGTATCCATTCTTTCTTTTCTCTCCAAAACTCTTGAACGTGCCGTCCTTGGCCAGCTCTCCCGCTATCTCTCTCAGAATGACCTTCTTGATCCAAATCAGTCAGGTTTCAAGACTAGTCATTCAACTGAGACTGCTCTTCTCTGTATCACGGAGGCGCTCCGCACTGCTAAAGCTAACTCTCTCTCCTCTGCTCTCATCCTTCTAGACCTATCGGCTGCCTTCAATACTGTGAACCATCAGATCCTCCTCTCCACCCTCTCCGAGTTGGGCATCTCCGGCGCGGCCCACGCTTGGATTGCGTCCTACCTGACAGGTCGCTCCTACCAGGTGGCGTGGCGAGAATCCGTCTCCACACCACGTGCTCTCACCACTGGTGTCCCCAGGGCTCTGTTCTAGGCCCTCTCCTATTCTCGCTATACACCAAGTCACTTGGCTCTGTCATAACCTCACATGGTCTCTCCTATCATTGCTATGCAGACGACACACAATTAATCTTCTCCTTTCCCCCTTCTGATGATCAGGTGGCGAATCGCATCTCTGCATGTCTGGCAAACATATCAGTGTGGATGACGGATCACCACCTCAAGCTGAACCTCGGCAAGACGGAGCTGCTCTTCCTCCCGGGGAAGGACTGCCCGTTCCATGATCTCGCCATCACGGTTGACAACTCCATTGTGTCCTCCTCCCAGAGCGCTAAGAACCTTGGCGTGATCCTGGACAACACCCTGTCGTTCTCAACTAACATCAAGGCGGTGGCCCATTCCTGTAGGTTCATGCTCTACAACATCCGCAGAGTACGACCCTGCCTCACACAGGAAGCGGCGCAGGTCCTAATCCAGGCACTCGTCATCTCCCGTCTGGATTACTGCAACTCGCTGTTGGCTGGGCTCCCTGCCTGTGCCATTAAACCCCTACAACTCATCCAGAACGCCGCAGCCCGTCTGGTGTTCAACCTTCCCAAGTTCTCTCACGTCACCCCGCTCCTCCGCTCTCTCCACTGGCTTCCAGTTGAAGCTCGCATCCGCTACAAGACCATGGTGCTTGCCTACGGAGCTGTGAGGGGAACGGCACCTCAGTACCTCCAGGCTCTGATCAGGCCCTACACCCAAACAAGGGCACTGCGTTCATCCACCTCTGGCCTGCTCGCCTCCCTACCACTGAGGAAGTACAGTTCCCGCTCAGCCCAGTCAAAACTGTTCGCTGCTCTGGCCCCCCAATGGTGGAACAAACTCCCTCACGACGCCAGGACAGCGGAGTCAATCACCACCTTCCGGAGACACCTGAAACCCCACCTCTTTAAGGAATACCTAGGATAGGATAAAGTAATCCCTCTCACCCCCCCCTTAAAAGATTTAGATGCACTACTGTTCCACTGGATGTCATAAGGTGAATGCACCAATTTGTAAGTCGCTCTGGATAAGAGCGTCTGCTAAATGACTTAAATGTCAAATGTAAATGTAACGCTGCTTCGAGGGTGGCTGTTGTCGATGTGTTCCTGGTTCGAGCCCAGGTAGGGGCGAGGAGAGGGATGGAAGCTATACTGTTACACTGGCAATACTAAAGTGCCTATAAGAACATCCAATAGTCAAAGGTATATGAAATACAAATGGTATAGAGGGAAATAGTCCTATAAATCCTATAATAACTACAACCTAAAACTTCTTACCTGGGAATATTGAAGACTCATGTTAAAAGGAACCACCAGCTTTCATATGTTCTCATATTCTGAGCAAGAAACTGAAACGTTAGCTTTCTTACATGGCACATATTGCACTTTTACTTTCTTCTCCAACACTATGTTTTTGCATTATTTAAACCAAATTGAACATGTTTCATTATTTATTTGAGGCTAAATTGATTTTATTGATGTATTATATTAAGTTAAAATAAGTGTTCATGCAGTATTGTTGTAATTGTCATTATTACAAATAAATAAAACAAATTGTCCGATTGATGGGTATCGGATTTTTTTGGTCCTCCAATAATCGGTTTCGGTATTGGTGTTGAAAAATCATAATCGGTCAACCTCTAATACATTGATACACATAGATATACACACATAGACACACACACACACACACACACATAGATACACACACATATAGACACACACACAGAGATATACACACACATACATACACACACACACACACACACACACACACACACACACACACACACACACATAGATACACACACACACACATAGACACACACACACAGATATACACACACATACACACACACACATATAGACACACACACACAGATATACACACACACACACTTATTCCGCTCTGTGCTGCAAAACAGTCCTGTAGCGTAGCATTCACTTCATCTGTCCACTTCCATATTGAGCGTCACACACACACACACACACACACACACACACACACACACACACACACACACACACACACACACACACACACACACACACACACACACACACACACAGACACTGTTTTATTTCCAAGGGAAAGGAGGGAGGGAGATATGGAGGGAAGAGGGTTGGGAGGGAGGGGCTGTTTAACCCACCTGCAGTTTGTCCAGACAATCGATGGTATTTATCTTGCTTTCCTCCGTTGGCAGCAGCAACTCAAGACGGACGGCGGTCTGGGCGCTGGACTGGCACGAAATCATTAGATTGATTTCCTGGGTCTGCATGGACGGATAGACGGATGGAGGGATGGATGGGTGGGGGGGATGGAGGGACGGATCGATGGAGGGAGGGAGGGAGATATGCACAAACAAGGAAACATAGTATTCAGGTCCATGGAGCAGAGACCGTGAAGTAATGTGGTTCAGGCCCCATGGAGCAGAGACCGTGAAGTAATGTGGTTCAGGCCCCATGGAGCAGAGACTGTGAAGTAATGTGGTTCAGGCCCCATGGAACAGAGACCTTGAAGTATTGTGGTTCAGGCCCCATGGAGCAGAGACCTTGAAGTAATGTGGTTCAGGCCCCATGGAACAGAGACCGTGAAGTAATGTGGTTCAGGCCCCATGGAACAGAGACCGTGAAGTAATGTGGTTCAGGCCCCATGGAGCAGAGACCTTGAAGTAATGTGGTTCAGGCCCCATGGAGCAGAGACCGTGAAGTAATGTGGTTCAGGCCCCATGGAACAGAGACCGTGAAGTAATGTGGTTCAGGCCCCATGGAGCAGAGACCTTGAAGTAATGTGGTTTAGGCCCCATGGAGCAGAGACCGTGAAGTAATGTGGTTCAGGCCCCATGGAGCAGAGACCTTGAAGTAATGTGGTTCAGGCCCCATGGAGCAGAGACCGTGAAGTAATGTGGTTCAGGCCCCATGGAGCAGAGACCGTGAAGTAATGTGGTTCAGGCCCCATGGAGCAGAGACCTTGAAGTAATGTGGTTCAGGCCCCATGGAGCAGAGACCGTGAAGTAATGTGGTTCAGGCCCCATGGAGCAGAGACCTTGAAGTAATGTGGTTCAGGCCCCATGGAGCAGAGACCGTGAAGTAATGTGGTTCAGGCCCCATGGAGCAGAGACCGTGAAGTAATGTGGTTCAGGCCCCATGGAGCAGAGACCTTGAAGTAATGGTTCAGGCCCCATGGAGCAGAGACCTTGAAGTAATGTGGTTCAGGCCCCATGGAGCAGAGACCGTGAAGTAATGTGGTTCAGGCCCCATGGAGCAGAGACCGTGAAGTATTGTGGTTCAGGCCCCATGGAGCAGAGACCGTAAAGTAATGTGGTTCAGGCCCCATGGAGCAGAGATCGTGAAGTATTGTGGTTCAGGCCCCATGGAGCAGAGACCGTGAAGTAATGTGGTTCAGGCCCCATGGAGCAGAGACCTTGAAGTAATGTGGTTCAGGCCCCATGGAGCAGAGACCGTGAAGTAATGTGGTTCAGGCCCAGTAATTGACATCATAATGATTGATAATACCACTCTGATGAAGAGGGAGGGCAGAGGAAGTGTAAACAAACAATTACAATAGAATAGGATAACAGGCTTACATGTTTCTCACATGAAACAACAGTGGATTTCTAGTAGGCTACGTTCATTGTTGTTGTGTGCAGAGGGGAATTATAGCCTAGCAAATGATCATGGAGCAGTTGAATTCATCTTAATTAAAAAATAAAAAAAAATAAAAATACTATGTGAATATGATGACAAGAGGTGCTTCCCAAATTAGATTGATTTCCTCGGTCTGCACGGAGGGATGGATGGAGATATGCACAGACGGGGAAACATGTTATTCAGACCTCATGGAGCGGAAGCCAATTATTAATGTGGTTCAGGCCCAGTAATTGACATCATAATTAAGAGGGATGGCAGAGGAAGAGGAAGAGAGAGAAACAAATAGAAGATAATTTGACTTCTTACCACAGGAACTTCTAAAGTGGATTTAAAGGTAGGCTTGTTTTCACTGTGTGTGCAGTCTAAGCTCGACAAGAAGCAGTTACATCCATGTGAATTATTTAAAAACCTATGTGTGCATATGGAGACAGACGGCACCCTATTCACTATCATTCTGTGTACGAGACAACTTTGATCAGGGGCCCATAGGAATATTGTCAAAATAAGGGGCATATGCATATATAGAATAGGGTGCCGTTTTGGAACAGAACGAGGGGGAGGATATCCCTACCCTCATACTCCGATACTGCAGTCTCATCTGCCGAACTCTGTTGCGGGCTTCCGCGGCCTTCAGCTGTCCTATGATCAGATCTTGCCGTTTCTTCTCTTCCTCGTCCCTCTCGTCGCAGTGATGATGACCGACAGTTGTATGTCTCTTCCCCCCAGCGCCGGAAGACTCCCATGCGGACACCCGCTGCCGAGACATCGCCATCCAGGTCTTCGCCTCTTTCGGCGGCTCCTCGTAGGCCAGGTACCGGGCCCGCTCCTGCGGACACATCACCTTCACGTCCTCTTTAGTCGCGTTCGATCTCCTCCGGTTACCACAGGGGCTGAGCTTGTTGTCACTTTTTGACGACATATCGATAGGCCTTCCTGGTTTCAAAATGAATAGGTATATCTTACCAAATACAACTTTGACAGGTTGTTAGCTACTTTTTGAAATGTTGCATATTTTAAAAAAACAAACAGCGAACTGTTGATACAGTAGCATAGTCAGTCAACAACAGTAGCAATCACAAAACTGCACTCAATGTCAAACATTTATCATCACGTAAATTCAGTTTAAAAAACGGGAGATACACTAATTTCATCAACGCATTTCCAAGAAAAGTATTGAATGTTGTTCTACCTTTCAGAGAGAGAGAGAGATGGGGGGGTGATGAAGTTGAGATCACACACACGGCGACATGTTGTTTACTGCCGTTGTCATAGAAGCACGCTGACCACTTCCGCATTGCGTGCAGCGCAGCTGCTGTGCGGAACTGGTGCCCAGTCGGACGCTGATATGGACTTTGGAAAGTCAACATTTTTGTTGTTGTTGTTGCCATGAAAATATGATTAATCTATTCGCTTTTCTTCTTGTGTCTGTTGTGTGAACGCACCTTTGGAGTGAAATTAGACTCGTTTTGTGTCTGTGTAACAGTGTGGAGGTGCATTCCGGTGTGGTGATGACTGATGGGTTTTCTCGGAACTGATTGATTGACTTTATGTAGCGGTTTATGATAACTAAAGTGGCAGGTTAGGATAATTAGCGAAACAGAAGAGGATAATTAACATAGCAGGTTAGGATAATTAATGCAGCAAGTTAGGATAATTAACGCAGTAGGTTAGGATAATTAACATAACAGGTTAGGATAATTAATGCAGCAAGTTAGGAAAATTAACATAACACGTTATGTAATTAACGTAGCAGATTAGGATAATTAACATAGCAGTTTAGAATAATTAATTAACGCATCAGGTTAGGGGAATTAACATAACATGGTAGGGTAATTAACATAGCAGATTAGGATAATCAACATAGCAGGTTAGGATAATTAACGTAGAAGGTTAGGATAACTAAGATAACAGGTTAGGAAAATTAAATAGCAGGTTAGGATAATTAATGAAGCAGGTTAGGATAATTAACTTAACAGGTTAGGAGAATTAATATAGCAGGTTAGGATCATTTAAGTAGAAGGTTAGGCAAATTAAAGTAGCAGTTTAGGAAAATTAAAAAGGCAGGTTAAGATAATTAGGTTAGGAAAAGGGTTAGGATTAGGTTTTGCTTTAGCTAAAATTCTACAACTGTAAATAAAATTCTAAAACACAAAAAATACAAATAAGAAATAAGAAGAACACAGAAAGTAAGAAGCTACAGGGTCAGTACCATATTAACAATGTACAGGGTCAGTTAGTACCATACTATATACAGGGTCAGGTAATACCATACTATATACAGGGTCAGGTAATACCATACTATATACAGGGTCAGTACCATATTAACAATATACAGGGTCAGGTAATACCATACTATATACAGGGTCAGGTAATACCATACTATATACAGGGTCAGTACCATATTAACAATGTACAGGGTCAGTTAGTACCATACTATATACAGGGTCAGGTAATACCATACTATATACAGGGTCAGGTAATACCATACTATATACAGGGTCGGTTAATACCACACTATATACAGGGTCAGTTAATACCATACTATATACAGGGTCGGTACCATATTAACAATGTACAGGGTCAAGTAATACCATACTATATACAGGGTCAGGTAATACCATACTATATACAGGGTCGGTTAATACCATACTATATACAGGGTCAGTACCATATTAACAATGTACAGGGTCAGGTAATACCATACTATATACAGGGTCAGGTAATACCATACTATATACAGGGTCAGTTAATACCATACTATATACAGGGTCAGGTAATACCATACTATATACAGGGTCAGTTAATACCGTACTATATACAGGGTCAGGTAATACCATACTATATACAGGGTCAATTAATACTATATACAGGGTCAGGTAATACCATACTATATACAGGGTCGGTTAATACCATACTATATACAGGGTCAGTTAATACCATACTATATACAGGGTCAGTTAATACCATACTATATACAGGGTCAGTACCATATTAACAATGTACAGGGATACTGGAGTGATGGAGGTAGATATGTATAGGGGGAAGGTGACAGGGATACTGGAGTGATGGAGGTAGATATGTATAGGGGGAAGGAGACTATATACAGGGTCAGTACCATATTAACAATGTACAGGGTCAGGTAATACCATACTATATACAGGGTCAGGTAATACCATACTATATACAGAGTCAGGTAATACCATACTATATACAGGGTCAGTTCAGTACCATATTAACAATGTACAGGGATACTGGAGTGATGGAGGTAGATATGTATAGGGGGAAGGGGACAGGGATACTGGAGTGATGGAGGTAGATATGTATAGGGGAAGGTTAGGGATACTGGAGTGATGGAGGTAGATAGGTAGAGGGGGAAGGTGACTATATACAGGGTCAGTACCATATTACCATATTAACAATATACAGGGATACTGGAGTAGATGGAGGTAGATATGTATATGACAGGGTCAGATTAGATACCATACAGGGAGTGATGGAGGTAGATATGTAGAGGGGGAAGGTGACAGGGATACTGGAGTGATGGAGGTAGATATGTATAGGGGGAAGGTGACAGGGATACTGGAGTGATGGAGGTAGATATGTATAGGGGGAAGGAGACATATACTGGGTGATGGAGGTAGATATGTAAGGGGGGAAGGAGACAGGGATACAGTGATGGAGGTAGATATGTATAGGGGAAGTCAGGTAATACCATACTGGAGTGATGGAGGTAGATATGTATAGGGGAACCAGACAGGGATACTGGAGTGATGGAGGTAGATAATAGGGATACTGGAGTATAGATATGTATAGGGGAAGGAGACAGGGATACTGGAGTGATGGAGGGTAGATACAGGGTATATGGGGGGGAATAGGGGACAGGGATACTGGAGTGATGGAGGTAGATATATACAGGGTCAGGGATACATAGGTATACAGGGTCAGTTAATAGATACTGTATAGGGGGAAGGGTCAGGTAATACACACTGATGGAGGTAGATATGTCAGGGGTAATACCACACTATAAAGTACAGGGTCAGATTAATACCAGGGGTAATACAGGGATACTGGAGTGATGGAGGTAGATATGTAGAGGGTCAGGGACAGGGATACTGGAGTGATGGAGGTAGATATGTATATTAGGTGACAGGGATACAGGGTCAGAGGTAATGTATAGGGGTATAGGGGACAGGGATACTGGAGTGATGGACCATACTATATACAGGGATACTGGAGGATTAATACGGTACTATATACAGGGTCAGTACCATATTAACAATGTACAGGGTACAGGTAATTTACCATACTATATTAACATGTACAGGGATACTGGAGTGATGGAGGTAGATATACAGGGGTAAGGTGATAGGGATACTGGGTATGGAGGTAGATATGTAAGGGATACTGGATGGACTATATACAGGGTCAGTTACCATACTGGAGTGATATAATATATACAGGGATACTGGGTGATGGAGGTAGATATATAGAAGGGGTACAATTAGGTACTATATACAGGGTCAGGTAATAGGTAGATATTTATACTATATACAGGGATACTGGAGTGATGGAGGTAGATACTATATGACAGGGTCAGTTAGTGATGGAGGTAGATATGTACAGGGGAAGGGGACAGGGATACTATATGGAGGGTCAGATATGTAACAAGGGGACAGGGATACTGGAGTGATGGAGGTAGATATGTATAGGGGGAAGGTGACAGGGATACTGGAGTGATGGAGGTAGATATGTATAGGGGAAGGTGACTATATACAGGGTCAGTACCATATTAACAATGTACAGGGTACAGAAGTCATTTAGCAGAGCTCATATTAAATACCATAGGGATATATATGGAGGGTCAGGTAAGGTGACTATATACAGGGTCAGTACCATATTAAATGTACAGGGATACTGGAGTGATGGAGGTAGATATGTATAGGGGTAAGGTGACATATACAGGTAGGTACCATATTATATACAGGGATACTGGAGTGATGGAGTAGATATGTATACAGGGGAAGGTAGACAGGGATACTGGAGTGATGGAGGTAGATATGTTAGGGGGAACCAGACAGGGATACTGGGTGTCAGTTAATATTATATAGGGGGAAGGGACAGTTAATACACAGTGATGGAGGTCAGATATTAGGGGTACCATACATATACTGGAGTGATGGAGGTAGATATGTATACTATAGGTGACATATCAGGTATGGGGGTACCATACTATATAAGGGACAGGGATACTGGATGATGGGGTAGATATAGAGGGTCAGTTAATACCATACTATATACAGGGTCAGTACCATATTAACAATGTACAGGGATACTGGAGTGATGGAGGTAGATATTTATAGGGGAAGGTGACAGGGATACTGGAGTGATGGAGGTAGATATGTAGAGGGGTAAGGTGACTATATACAGGGTCAGTACCATATTAACAATGTACAGGGATACTGGAGTGATGGAGGTAGATATGTATAGGGGGAAGGGGACAGGGATACTGGAGTGATGGAGGTAGATATGTATAGGGGGAAGGTGACAGGGATACTGGAGTGATGGAGGTAGATATGTAGAGGGGGAAGGTGACTATATACAGGGTCAGTACCATATTAACAATGTACTGGGATACTGGAGTGATGGAGGTAGATATGTATAGGGGGAAGGGGACAGGGATACTGGAGTGATGGAGGTAGATATGTATAGGGGGAAGGTGACAGGGATACTGGAGTGATGGAGGTAGATATGTATAGGGGGAAGGTGACAGGGATACTGGAGTGATGGAGGTAGATATGTATAGGGAGAAGGGGACAGGGATACTGGAGTGATGGAGGTAGATATGTAGAGGGGTAAGGTGACAGCGATACTGGAGTGATAGAGGTAGATGTGTAGAGGGGGAAGGTGACTATATACAGGGTCAGTACCTTATTAACAATGTACAGGGATACTGGAGTGATGGAGGTAGATATGTAGAGGGGTAAGGTGACAGGGATACTGGAGTGATAGAGGTAGATGTGTAGAGGGGGAAGGTGACTATATACAGGGTCAGTACCTTATTAACAATGTACAGGGATACTGGAGTGATGGAGGCAGATATGTAGAGGGGTAAGGTGACTATATACAGGGTCAGTACCATATTATAAATGTACAGGGATACTGGAGTGATGGAGGTAGATATTTATAGGGGGAAGGTGACTATATACAGGGTCAGTACCATATTAACAATGTACAGGGATACTGGAGTGATGGAGGTAGATATGTATAGGGGGAAGGTGACAGTGGGGATACTGGAGTGATGGAGGTAGATATGTATAGGGGGAAGGTGGGACAGGGATACTGGAGTGATGGAGGTAGATATGTATGGGTGGGGAAGGGGACAGGAATACTGGAGTGATGGAGGTAGATATGTGGGCTTCCTAGTGGGTGGTTGTGAGGCCTGTGGTGAGGAAGGGGACAGGGATACTGGAGTGATGTCTCACATAGGTAGATATGTATAGGGGAAGGTGACAGGGATACTGGAGTGATGGAGGTAGATATTTATAGGGGGAAGGAGACAGGGATATGGTCTGGAGTGATGGAGGTAGATATCATCCATTGGGGGAAGGAGACTTTGGGATACTGGAGTGATGGAGGTAGATATGTATCGGAGGGGGAAGGAGACAGGGATACTGGGAGAGTGATGGACTGGCAGATCTGTGCAGTCCATGAGGGGAAGGTAGACAGGGATACTGACTGATACTTTTGTGATGGGGACACATTATTCCAGATATTTATCAGTTTATGGGTTGAAGTTATGGAACAGGTATAAAGCAGTTGACAGGAGGACATTTCTTTTTTGCTGAGTTTATATAGGGCTACTTTGTAGGGGAAGGGAACATATATAGGTAGGTTCCACAGGTGTCATTTCCAGCCCACATATATAGAGATGGAGGTTAGATATGTATAGAGCTAATGGGGACAGGGATACTGGAGTTCCAGATGGGGGTAGATATAGGGCTGCTTTGTAGGGGTAAGGGGACAGGGATACTGGAGTAGGGATGTGGGGTAGATACTTTGTAGGTTCCAGCCCACATATATAGGGAAGGGGACAGGGATACTGGAGTGATGGAGGTTCCAGTAGATATGTATAGGGGGAAGTGGGACATATATAGATATAGTTTCCAGCCCCACATAGGGCTACTGTGTAGTTTCCAGCCCACATATATAGAGCTACTGTGTAGTTTCCAGCCCACATATATAGAGCTACTTTGTAGGTTCCAGCCCACATATATAGAGCTACTTGTAGGTTCCAGCCCACATATATAGAGCTACTTTGTAGGTTCCAGCCCACATATATAGAGCTACTGTGTAGGTTCCAGCCCACATATATAGGGCTACTGTGTAGTGTTACGGTTGCGTTAATTCGAATCTGGTATCAGAACAAAATGCAAATTAACCATCGATTGTATACCATAACTTCTTTATTATGTAAGCAATAAATGGTAAATGCCATTTTGGTATATACGGGTTCACTGTAACACCACGCAGGACAGTACAGAGAACTGACTAGTTCCTGACAAAGTTCTTCTAATGTACTCTGACAGAAGTAGTTCCTGCTTCTGAGCTGGCCTATCAGAGTAGAGACTGGGCGTGGTTTAGACTCACTCAGCCTATCGTTGGCACACACAGGCGCTCCCGTTGGCAGGTGTAGTTGTTGCTGGGCAGAATATCTTATGAGCCCACACCTCTGTTTCCCGTTATTGCCAAGTTTGAGTTTTTAACAAAAGACAGTCTTTTGTTTGCGACACCTACGTTCTGTATGTTTCCCCCACAACTCATGATAACTGCCAACACCCAAGGTTAGCCATAGCCTTCCCGCTAGTCACACATTATGTTGCAAAATGCTACTTCCAGCACACACAGACACCCTTATGATAGGCCAAGCATATTTCCAACCCTCACAGTAGGTTCCAGCCCACACCTTTCTGGCAAAATAAACTCAATCCCCCGATTGACATTATGTAGTTAGACATTTTAAACATGGACAGTCCAGGGATATTTTACCTCTGATCTTAATATGAAGAGAGCACTTTCGACAACATAAATAGGAAACGAATAAAACATTAAGAATTAATAAGGCCACTAATTAGTAAGCAACTACCCTCACCTGGTTGTCTAGGTCTTAATTGAAAGGAAAAACCAAACACCTGCAGACACTCGTCTCGTCCGTGGGAAAGAGTTTGACACTCCTCTACACCAACAGTTTCCTTTTCACACAGTGTGGGGTACATTGCCACAGTAGATGTGCTAAACGAGGAAATTCTACTGAAAGGAATGCTTGTCAAGTAGATACATCATCCGTAGTCTGTTTATAATTTTTTTTTAAAAGGACTAAGTTGTTGCGATGACAATAGCAACTAGAGAGTGCACATATCTTGAAATACTTTGCAAGCATCTTTTAGGGAGTGGTAATAAGGTGACAAATAATGTTTGCAATTGAGATCCTCCGTGCAGGTGTGGCATATCAAGAAGCTGATTAAACAGAGCGATCATTACACAGGTGCACCTTGTGCTGGGAACAATAAAAAGGAATTATCTTTCAGCACGTATTGATGGTTAAACGAGACACCGCCAGGCGATAATAAGGATGCTGCCCAACTGTTGTGCACAAATTTGTTTACATCCCTGTTAGTGAGCATTTCTCCTTTACCAAGATAATTCAACCACCTGACAGGTGTGGCATATCAAGAAACTGATTAAACAGCGCGATCATTACACAGGTGCACCTTGTGCTGGGAACAATAAAAGGCCACTCTAAAATGTGTAGTTTTGTCACACAGCACAATGCCACAGATGTCTCAAGTTTTGCTGGAGTGTGCAATTGGCATGCTGACTGCAGGAACGTCAATCCAAATTAAATTTTTCTACCATAAGCCGCCTCCGAAAACAATTGTAGAGGATTTGGCAGTACTTCAGAACTGCGGACCATGTGCATGGAGTCGTGTGGGCGAGCGGTTCGCTGATGTCAGCACCCCGCCTCTATCCCCATCAGTCTAAGTGTTGTAGGATGCCCAGCACCCCGCCTCTATCCTCGTCAGTCTAAGTGTTGTAGGATGCCCAGCACCCCGCCTCTATCCTCGTCAGTCTAAGTGTTGTAGGATGCCCAGCACCCCGCCTCTATCCTCGTCAGTCTAAGTGTTGTAGGATACCCAGCACCCCGCCTCTATCCCCGTCAGTCTAAGTGTTGTAGTATGCCCAGCACCCCGCCTCTATCCTCGTCAGTCTAAGTGTTGTAGGATGCCCAGCACCCCGCCTCTATCCTCGTCAGTCTAAGTGTTGTAGGATGCCCAGCACCCCGCCTCTATCCCAGTCAGTCTAAGTGTTGTAGGATGCCCAGCACCCCGCCTCTATCCCCATCAGTCTAAGTGTTGTAGGATGCCCAGCACCCCGCCTCTATCCCCATCAGTCTAAGGGTTGTAGGATGCCCAGCACCCTTTTGTCTCCCTCTATTTCCCCATCAGTCTAAGTGCAACCTAAACATTTACCCTAAACCAGGATGCCCAGCACCCCGCCTCTATCCCCATCATTTTAAGTGTTCATATCCCAAGGCCCAGCACCCCCCGCCTCTATCCACCGTCAGTCTAAGTGTTGTAGGATGCCCAGCCCCCACCTAAACAATCCTCGTTCAGTCTAAGTGTTACCATAAACCAGGATGCCCACCCCACCACCGATTTACCTAATCCTCGTTCAGTCTAAACATTTGTAGGATGCCCAGCACCCCGCATTTACCTCTATCCTCCTAAACAGTCTAAAGTGGTTGTTGGATAAACCCATAAAGCACCCCACCACCTCTATCCCAGGCAGTCTAAAGTGTTGTAGGATGCCCAGCACCCGCCTCATTTACCATGTTCATATCTATTTCCTAAACCTGGTGTTGTAAACCTGGATGCCCAGCACCACCACCTCTTTCCTCGTTCAGTCCACCACCTAAAGTGTTAAAGGATCCCAACCCCACCACTAAACCCGCCTCTATCCTCTATCCTAGGTGTTGTAGGATGCCCAGCACCCGCCTCTATCCTCTATCCTAGGTGTTGTAGGATAACCCAGCACCCTAAACCGTAACCTCTATCCTCATCAGTCTAAGTGTTGTAGGATGCCCAGCACCCCGCCTCTATCCTCGTCAGTCTAAGTGTTGTAGGATGCCCAGCACCAGGTTCGTATCCTCTATCCTAAACCGTCAGTCTAAAAGTTTGTTACCCTAGGATGCCCAGCACCCCGCCTCTATCCCCGTCAGTCTAAGTGTTGTAGGATGCCCAGCACCCCGTCTCTATCCTCTATCCCCGTCAGTCTAAGTGTTGTAGGATGCCCAGCACCCCGCCTCTATCCTCTATCCTAAGTGTTGTAGGATGCCCAGCACCCCGCCTCTATCCTCTATCCTAAGTGTTGTAGGATGCCCAGCACCCTGCCTCTATCCTCTATCCTAGGTGTTGTAGGATGCCCAGCACCCTGCCTCTATCCTCTATCCTAAGTGTTGTAGGATGCCCAGCACCCTGCCTCTATCCTCTATCCTAGGTGTTGTCATTGTTTACACTGTCGGGATGTTCATTTCTAGCTACATTCCTTTGTTGTGATGATTTCTTTGATTCAGTCTTGTCCCCTCACTTTTGTCTCCCATTATCTATTTAGCTCTCCAATGTCCTGCTCCCAGAGATCCACCAAGTGCAACCTAAACATTTACCCTAAACCAGGTTCATATCCCAACCCCACCACCTATTCATTTACCCTAAACCAGGTTCATATCCCAACCCCACCACCTAAACATTTACCATAAACCAGGTTCATATCCCAACCCCACCACCTAAACCCTTACCATAAACCAGGTTCATATCCCAACCCCACCACCTAAACATTTACCATAAACCAGGTTCATATCCCAACCCCACCACCTAAACCCTTACCATAAACCAGGTTCATATCCCAACCCCACCACCTAAACATTTACCTAAACCAGGTTCATATCCCAACTGCCCACCACCTAAGCCCTTACCATAAACCAGGTTCAGCTATCCCAAGTTGTCCCCACCACCTAAACCCTTACCATAAACCAGGTTCATATCCCAACCCCACCACCTAAACATTTACCATAAACCAGGTTCATATCCCAACCCCACCACCTAAACATTTACCATAAACCAGGTTCATATCCCAACCCCACCACCTAAACATTTACCCTAAAACAGTTTTGTTTCGTCTACCATACCCAAACCAACCCACCCCATAAACCTCTACCCTAAACCAGGTTCATATCCCAACCCTAACCTTTAAACCTCTACCCAACCCCATCCCTTAAACCTCTACCCTAAACCAGGTTTGTATCCTCTACCCTAAACCAGGTTTGTATCCTCTACCCTAAACCAGGTTTGTAACCTCTACCCTAAACCAGGTTTGTAACCTCTACCCTAAACCAGGTTTGTATCCTCTACCCTAAACCAGGTTTGTAACCTCTACCCTAAACCAGTTTTGTATCCTCTACCCTAAACCAGGTTTGTAACCTCTACCCTAAACTAGGTTTGTATCCTCTACCCTAAACTAGGTTTGTAACCTCTACCCTAAACCAGGTTTGTAACCTCTACCCTAAACCAGGTTTGTAACCTCTACCCTAAACCAGTTTTGTATCCTCTACCCTAAACCAGGTTTGTATCCTCTACCCTAAACCAGGTTTGTATCCTCTACCCTAAACCAGGTTTGTATCCTCTACCCTGAACCAGGTTTGTAACCTCTACCCTAAACCAGGTTTGTATCCTCTACCCTAAACCAGGTTTGTATCCTCTACCCTAAACCAGGTTTGTAACCTCTACCCTAAACCAGGTTTGTATCCTCTACCCTAAACCAGGTTTGTATCCTCTACCCTAAACCAGGTTTGTATCCTCTACCCTAAACCAGTTTGTAACCTCTACCCTAAACCAGGTTTGTAACCTCTACCCTAAACCAGGTTTGTATCCTCTACCCTAAACCAGGTTTGTATCCTCTCATCAACCCCCCCCGCCTCCATCCTCTTTTTTCTCTCCTGTTTTGTCAGGTCCTTTGAATCAAATTTGACTTTGATTGATGAAATTGATGGAATGATCTTATGTACTGCACAGGCTTTTATGTAGGCCTCCTTGCGTACTGCACTGGGCTCATACTGTATGTAGGCCTTCTTACGTACTGCACTGGGCTCATACTGTATGTAGGCCTCCTGGCATACTGCACTGGGCTCATACTGTATGTAGGCCTCCTGACATACTGCACTGGGCTCATACTGTATGTAGGCCTCCTGGCGTACTGCACTGGGCTCATACTGTATGTAGGCCTCCTGACAAACTGCACTGGGCTCATACTGTATGTAGGCCTCCTGACATACTGCACTGGGCTCCTACTGTATGTA
Organism: Oncorhynchus nerka; assembly: GCF_034236695.1. Lineage (NCBI taxonomy): Eukaryota > Metazoa > Chordata > Actinopteri > Salmoniformes > Salmonidae > Oncorhynchus > Oncorhynchus nerka. The sequence continues at coordinate 3,618,723 of NC_088415.1, read as the reverse complement.
GGCCTCCTGGCGTACTGCACTGGGCTCATACTGTATGTAGGCCTCCTGGCGTACTGCACTGGGCTCATACTGTATGTAGGCCCCCCGGCGTACTGCACTGGGCTCATACTGTATGTAGGCCTACTGGCATACTGCACTGGGCTCATACTGTATGTAGGCCTCCTGACATACTGCACTGGGCTCATACTGTATGTAGGCCTCCTGGCGTACTGCACTGGGCTCATACTGTATGTAGGCCTCCTGGCGTACTGCACTGGGCTCATACTGTATGTAGGCCTCCTGACATACTGCACTGGGCTCATACTGTATGTAGGCCTCCTGACATACTGCACTGGGCTCATACTGTATGTAGGCCTCCTGGCATACTGCACTGGGCTCATACTGTATGTAGGCCTCCTGACATACTGCACTGGGCTCATACTGTATGTAGGCCTCCTGGACGTACTGCACTGGGCTCATACTGTATGTAGGCCTCCTGACATACTGCACTGGGCTCATACTGTATGTAGGCCTCCTGGCGTACTGCACTGGGCTCATACTGTATGTAGGCCTCCTGGCGTACTGCACTGGGCTCATACTGTATGTAGGCCTCCTGACATACTGCACTGGGCTCATACTGTATGTAGGCCTCCTGACATACTGCACTGGGCTCATACTGTATGTAGGCCTCCTGGCGTACTGCACTGGGCTCATACTGTATGTAGGCCTCCTGACAAACTGCACTGGGCTCATACTGTATGTAGGCCTCCTGACATACTGCACTGGGCTCCTACTGTATGTAGGCCTCCTGACATACTGCACTGGGCTCATACTGTATGTAGGCCTCCTGACGTACTGCACTGGGCTCATACTGTATGTAGGCCTCCTGGCGTACTGCACTGGGCTCATACTGTATGTAGGCCTCCTGGCGTACTGCACTGGGCTCATACTGTATGTAGGCCTCCTGACATACTGCACTGGGCTCATACTGTATGTAGGCCTCCTGGCGTACTGCACTGGGCTCATACTGTATGTAGGCCTCCTGGCGTACTGCACTGGGCTCATACTGTATGTAGGCCTCCTGACATACTGCACTGGGCTCATACTGTATGTAGGCCTCCTGACATACTGCACTGGGCTCATACTGTATGTAGGCCTCCTGACATACTGCACTGGGCTCATACTGTATGTAGGCCTCCTGACATACTGCACTGGGCTCATACTGTATGTAGGCCTCCTGGCATACTGCACTGGGCTCATACTGTATGTAGGCCTCCTGACATACTGCACTGGGCTCATACTGTATGTAGGCCTCCTGGCGTACTGCACTGGGCTCATACTGTATGTAGGCCTCCTGACATACTGCACTGGGCTCATACTGTATGTAGGCCTCCTGACGTACTGCACTGGGCTCATACTGTATGTAGGCCTCCTGACGTACTGCACTGGGCTCATACTGTATGTAGGCCTCCTGATATACTGCACTGGGCTCCTACTGTATGTCGGCCTCTTGGCGTACTGCATCGGGCTCATACTGTATGTAGGCCTCCTGACGTACTGCACTGGGCTCATACTGTATGTAGGCCTCCTGACATACTGCACTGGGCTCATACTGTATGTAGGCCTCCTGACATACTGCACTGGGCTCATACTGTATGTAGGCCTCCTGGCGTACTGCACTGGGCTCATACTGTATGTAGGCCTCCTGACATACTGCACTGGGCTCATACTGTATGTAGGCCTCCTGACATACTGCACTGGGCTCATACTGTATGTAGGCCTCCTGGCGTACTGCACTGGGCTCATACTGTATGTAGGCCTCCTGGCGTACTGCACTGGGCTCATACTGTATGTAGGTCTCCTGGCGTACTGCACTGGGCTCATACTGTATGTAGGCCTCCTGACATACTGCACTGGGCTCATACTGTATGTAGGCCTCCTGGCGTACTGCACTGGGCTCATACTGTATGTAGGCCTCCTGGCGTACTGCACTGGGCTCATACTGTATGTAGGCCTCCTGACATACTGCACTGGGCTCATACTGTATGTAGGCCTCCTGACATACTGCACTGGGCTCATACTGTATGTAGGCCTCCTGACGTACTGCACTGGGCTCATACTGTATGTAGGCCTCCTGGCGTACTGCACTGGGCTCATACTGTATGTAGGCCTCCTGACGTACTGCACTGGGCTCATACTGTATGTAGGCCTCCTGACGTACTGCACTGGGCTCATACTGTATGTAGGCCTCCTGGCGTACTGCACTGGGCTCATACTGTATGTAGGCCTCCTGGCGTACTGCACTGGGCTCATACTGTATGTAGGCCTCCTGACATACTGCACTGGGCTCATACTGTATGTAGGCCTCCTGACATACTGCACTGGGCTCATACTGTATGTAGGCCTCCTGGCATACTGCACTGGGCTCATACTGTATGTAGGCCTCCTGGCGTACTGCACTGGGCTCATACTGTATGTAGGCCTCCTGACATACTGCACTGGGCTCATACTGTATGTAGGCCTCCTGACATACTGCACTGGGCTCATACTGTATGTAGGCCTCCTGACGTACTGCACTGGGCTCATACTGTATGTAGGCCTCCTGGCGTACTGCACTGGGCTCATACTGTATGTAGGTCTCCTGGCGTACTGCACTGGGCTCATACTGTATGTAGGCCTCCTGACATACTGCACTGGGCTCATACTGTATGTAGGCCTCCTGGCGTACTGCACTGGGCTCATACTGTATGTAGGCCTCCTGGCATACTGCACTGGGCTCATACTGTATGTAGGCCTCCTGACATACTGCACTGGGCTCATACTGTATGTATGCCTCCTGGCGTACTGCACTGGGCTCATACTGTATGTAGGCCTCCCGGCATACTGCACTGGGCTCATACTGTATGTAGGCCTCCTGGCGTACTGCACTGGGCTCATACTGTATGTAGGCCTCCTGACGTACTGCACTGGGCTCATACTGTATGTAGGCCTCCTGGCGTACTGCACTGGGCTCATACTGTATGTAGGCCTCCTGGCGTACTGCACTGGGCTCATACTGTATGTAGGCCTCCTGACATACTGCACTGGGCTCATACTGTATGTAGGCCTCCTGACATACTGCACTGGGCTCATACTGTATGTAGGCCTCCTGGCATACTGCACTGGGCTCATACTGTATGTAGGCCTCCTGGCGTACTGCACTGGGCTCATACTGTATGTAGGCCTCCTGGCGTACTGCACTGGGCTCATACTGTATGTAGGCCTCCTGGCGTACTGCACTGGGCTCATACTGTATGTAGGCCTCCTGACATACTGCACTGGGCTCATACTGTATGTAGACCTCCTGACGTACTGCACTGGGCTCATACTGTATGTAGGCGTCCTGGCGTACTGCACTGGGCTCATACTGTATGTAGGCCTCCTGGCTTACTGCACTGGGCTCATACTGTATGTAGGCCTCCTGACATACTGCACTGGGCTCATACTGTATGTAGACCTCCTGACGTACTGCACTGGGCTCATACTGTATGTAGGCCTCCTGGCGTACTGCACTGGGCTCATACTGTATGTAGGCCTCCTGGCTTACTGCACTGGGCTCATACTGTATGTAGGCCTCCTGGCATACTGCACTGGGCTCATACTGTATGTAGGCCTCCTGACATACTGCACTGGGCTCATACTGTATGTAGGCCTCCTGACATACTGCACTGGGCTCATACTGTATGTAGGCCTCCTGGCGTACTGCACTGGGCTCATACTGTATGTAGGCCTCCTGGCTTACTGCACTGGGCTCATACTGTATGTAGGCCTCCTGGCATACTGCACTGGGCTCATACTGTATGTAGGCCTCCTGATGTACTGCACTGGGCTCATACTGTATGTAGGCCTCCTGGCTTACTGCACTGGGCTCATACTGTATGTAGGCCTCCTGGCTTACTGCACTGGGCTCATACTGTATGTAGGCCTCCTGGCTTACTGCACTGGGCTCATACTGTATGTAGGCCTCCTGGTAATGTAAGATGCTTTCAGGACCCTGACAGGCCTCCGCCAAATAAAATGGGTTTATCATTATTATTATTCACAAACATGCGCTCAGCTGATCCACTCACCTGTGAGAAGAGCCATCCTACTGCGGTTTGAACTCGCCCTGCTGTCGCTGTGTAGACACTGAGGCCTGTTGTCTCTTCTTTGTGGGTTTTGTCTTAAACAGTCTACACAGTCAAGTCACATCAAATCAAATCTAATTTTATTGGTCACGTACACATGGTTAGCAGATTTTTAATGCGAGGCTTGTGAAATGCTTGTGCTTCTAGTTCCGACAGTGCAGTAATATCTAACAAGTAATCTAACAATTCCCCAACAACTACCTCATACACACAAATCTAAGGGAGTGAATGAGAATATGTACATGTAAATATATGGATGAGTGATGACCGAGTGGCATAGGCAAGGTGCAATAGATGGTATAAAATACAGTATATACATATTGTCACAGGCTGGCTCATAGCCTGTGGCAAAAATAAGGGGACGCGAACAACAGGTATAGGCCAATTAAAAAGGTTCTTTATTATAAACCAAACTATGAGGGGACACGAACAACAGGTATAGGCCAATTAAAAAGGTTCTTTATTATAAACCAAACTATGAGGGGACACGAACAACAGGTATAGGCCAATTAAAAAGGTTCTTTATTATAAACCAAACTATGAGGGGACACGAACAACAGGTATAGGCCAATTAAAAAAAAATCTTTATTGTAACAAAAAATATTAACTTTAAACTAAGAAAAAGGTATGAGGTGTGGAAGTATCAATAATGTAAGGTGTATGTAAAGTGGAGGGATGAGTGAATCTGTGTGTGTGAATGGCTGAGTGAAAACTACGTAAAACTACAACAGAACAGGCTGGTTCATACCTGGAGGAGCGAGAGAGAGAGAGAGAGAGAGAGAGAGAGAGAAAGAGCAGGGAGAGAGAGAGAGAGCAGGGAGAGAGAGAGAGAGGTGATTAGTGACACAGTTTAAATACTCTGATCCCAGGTGACTCCTCCAATCACTAACGACCCTCCTCTGCCTGCAGGAGAGAACCGCCCCTGCACTGCAGAAGAGGAGCCGCGATATGCGTAAATAAGATGTGTAAACATTATTAAAGTGGCATTATTTAAAGGGACTAGTGATCCATTTGTTAAAGTGGCCTGTGATTGGGTCTCCCATGTAGGTAGCAGCCTCTCTGAGTTAGTGATGTTTAGCAGTCTGATGGCCTTGAGATAGAAGCTGTTTTTCAGTCTCTCGGTCCCAGCTTTGATGCACCTGTACTGACTTCGCCTTCTGGATGGTAGCGCTGTGAACAGGCAGTGGCTCTGGTGGTTGTTGTCCTTGATTATTTTTTTGGCCTTCCTGTGACATCGGGTGGTGTAGGTGTCCTGGAGGGCAGGTAGTTTGCCCCCTGGTGATGCGTTGTGCAGACCTCACTACCCTCTGGAGAGCCTTACGGTTGTGGGCGGTGCAGCTGCCGTGCCAGGCGGTGATACAGCCCGACAGGATGCTCTCGATTGCGCATCTGTAGAAGTTTGTCAGGGTTAATTTCACATGCTCTGAGGATGTGGTGACAGCAGACTGGGATAGGGAGCGATTGAATAAGTCCGTAAATGTGGCAAGTGATGCCGTCTGGGCCAGCGGCCTTGCGAGGGTTAGAGCGTTTAAATGTTTTACTCACGTCGGCCACTAGAAAAAGGGAGTGGGGGGCGCAGTCCTTCTTAGCGGGCCGCGGGGGTGGCACTGTATTATCCTCAAACGGGCAAAGAAAGTGTTTAGTTTGTCTGAAAGCATGACTTCGGTGTCCGTGACGTGGCTGATTTTCTTTTTGTAGTTCCGTGATTTCCTGTAGACCCTGCCACATATGCCTCGTGTCTGAGCCATTGAATTACGACTCCACTTTGTCCCTGTACCTGCATTTCGCTTGTTTGATTGCCTTGCGGAGGCAATGAATGAGGTTCTAGAAAATCCATCTCATTCTGGAACTTTGATATTCCCGTAGTGTATACCTTGTGTTCCTGTATGTTCTATTAGAAGAATTCTTGAATGTTCTATTAGAAGAATTCTTGAATGTTCTATTAGAAGGGTTCTTGAATGTTCTACTAGAAGAGTTCTTGAATGTTCTACTAGAAGAGTTCTTGAATGTTCTATTAGAAGAGTTCTTGAATGTTCTACTAGAAGAGTTCTTGAATGTTCTACTAGAAGAATTCTTGAATGTTCTACTAGAAGAGTTCTTGAATGTTCTACTAGAAGAGTTCTTGAATGTTCTACTAGAAGAATTCTTGAATGTTCTACTAGAAGAGTTCTTGAATGTTCTACTAGAAGAATTGTTGAATGTTCTATTAGAAGAATTCTTGAATGTTCTATTAGAAGAATTCTTGAATGTTCTACTAGAAGAGTTCTTGAATGTTCTATTAGAAGGGTTCTTGAATGTTCTACTAGAAGAGTTCTTGAATGTTCTACTAGAAGAGTTCTTGAATGTTCTATTAGAAGAGTTCTTGAATGTTCTACTAGAAGAGTTCTTGAATGTTCTACTAGAAGAATTATTGAATGTTCTACTAGAAGAGTTCTTGAATGTTCTACTAGAAGAGTTATTGAATGTTCTATTAGAAGAATTCTTGAATGTTCTACTAGAAGAGTTCTTGAATGTTCTATTAGAAGAATTCTTGAATGTTCTACTAGAAGAGTTCTTGAATGTTCTACTAGAAGAGTTCTTGAATGTTCTACTAGAAGAGTTATTGAATGTTCTACTAGAAGAGTTCTTGAATGTTCTACTAGAAGAGTTCTTGAATGTTCTATTAGAAGAGTTCTTGAATGTTCTATTAGAAGAGTTCTTGTTTGTTTTCTCTGTGGTTGGTGTACAGAGTTGGTTCAGACTTGGTAGGTTTTTTTCTCTGCCCGTTGGTGCATAGTGTTCTTGGATACTGTTGGAGAGCCTTCAGAATGGTTTTCGACATGACCAGGATTTGACACGCCCCAAGGCTGACGTCTAGGCCGTATCGGCTGGGGAAACAGTCTATACGTGATGGATGAACCGTGTCAGATTGGTGCTGTTAGACCATCAGTCTGTTTCCTTCAGCCCACAGATCAATCAATTGGATTTGCTCACAGCTCACTGCTCACAAGTCATTGGCACATCACATCAGACACACTGATACACGTACACACACGTACACACACGTACACACACGTACACACACACACACACACACACACACACACACACACACACACACACACACACACACACACACACACACACACACACACACACACACACACACACACACACACACACACACACACACACACACACAGTCTGTTTAGTCTGTTAGAAAGTTGAATTGACTCTCTTCCAAATGAACACACACTGGTGGAAGCAATGTTGTTTCCACGTCATTTAAACAAACTTACGTTGAACCAACGTGGAATTAGACGTCTGTGCCCAATGGATTGATCTCCGTTCTCTTAACGTACGAGCCACATTGATAAAACAACATTTGCATATCTGTTTTTGATGGATACATATTTCCAGTCAGTTTAATACTGTCTGAGGATATGAAGGAAACAGCTTGATACACAACTACACCCCCTGGACACTAGTGTATCACAGGGCCTTACCCCTTGATACACAACTACACCCCCTGGACACAGGGCCTAGATGTACACCCCCTGGACACTAGTGTATCACAGGGCCTTAGCCCTTGATACACAACTACACCCCCTGGACACTAGTGTATCACAGGGCCTTACCCCCCATTGACCCCTGGACACTAGAGTAACTTGATACACAACTACACCCCCTGGACACTAGTGTATCACAGGGCCTTACCCCTTGATACACAACTACACCCCCTGGACACTAGTGTATCACAGGGCCTTACCCCTTGATGCACAACTACACCCCCTGGACACTAGTGTATCACAGGGCCTTACCCCTTGATACACGACTACACCCCCTGGACACTAGTGTATCGCAGGGCCTTACCCCTTGATACACAACTATCGCAGGGCCTTACCCCCCCTGGACACTAGTGTATCACAGGGCCTTACCCCTTACACACTACCCCGGGACACAGTGTATCGCAGGGCCTTACCCCTTGGACACTAGTGTACACAACTACACCCCCTGGACACTAGTGTATCACAGGGCCTTACCCCTTGATACACAACTACACCCCCTGGACACTAGTGTATCACAGGGCCTTACCCCTTGATACACAACTACACCCCCTGGACACTAGAGTATCACAGGGCCTTACCCCTTGATACACAACTACACCCCCTGGACACTAGTGTATCACAGGGCCTTACCCCTTGATACACATCTACACCCCCTGGACACTAGAGTATCACAGGGCCTTACCCCTTGATACACAACTACACCCCCTGGACACTAGTGTATCACAGGGCCTTACCCCTTGGACACTAGTGTATCACAGGGCCTTACCCCTTGATGCACAACTACACCCCCTGGACACTAGTGTATCACAGGGCCTTACCCCTTGATACACAACTACACCCCCTGGACACTAGTGTATCACAGGGCCTTACCCCTTGGACACTAGTGTATCACAGGGCCTTACCCCTTGATGCACAACTACACCCCCTGGACACTAGTGTATCGCAGGGCCTTACCCCTTGATACACAACTACACCCCCTGGACACTAGTGTATCACAGGGCCTTACCCCTTGATGCACAACTACACCCTGGACACTAGTGTATCGCAGGGCCACTGAGTGTACCCCCTGGACACTAGTGTATCGCAGGGCCTTACCCCTTGATGCACAACTACACCCCCTGGACACTAGTGTATCACAGGGCCTTACCCCTTGATGCACAACTACACCCCTGGACACTAGTGTATCGCAGGGCCTTACCCCCAAGCTCTCTTTAATGCTACAAAGCAGAGATGCATCCAGTCCCATTTTCACAGTCTTTGGTATGACTCTGCCGAGGATCAAACTCCCAACCTTCCAATCTCAGGACGGACACTATAACCACAAGGACACTGAGTTGGTCAAACCATGTATTAATTATGTAAACATCCCTGGCATTGCTATTGGTTATAAATTGGGCCCCTGGCATTGCTATTGGTTGAGACATCATTGGAACGTAAAGATATATCAGACAACATAGAAAGACATCTCTTGACGTGGAATTTCTTTGAGTATTGTGTACTTTCTTATTTCTACGCAAAGCTCCTACCTATCCCACTGACCTGACGTAGCTTACCTGAAAACAGACGGATCTCCTGATCACTGGTTGAATTCCCAAACCAATCACCTTTAGTCAAATCAAATGTATTTGTCAAATGCTTGGTAAACGGCAGGAAGTGGGCTGATGAGCGTGTTCTGAGGAAATTATTTATTTTATTTTCAGAACCACTGCAGAATAAATTCATCACCTTTGTGTGAATTGTTTTGAGAAATGTACGCAATGGTTATAAATTGGGCCCCTGGTATTGCTACTGGTTATAAATGAGGCCCTTGGTATTGCTACTGGTTATAAATGAGGCCCTTGGTATTGCTACTGGTTATAAATTAGGCCCTTGGTATTGCTACTGGTTATAAATTAGGCCCTTGGTATTGCTACTGGTTATAAATGAGGCCCCTGGTATTGCTACTGGTTATAAATGAGGCCCTTGGTATTCCTACTGGTTATAAATGAGGCTCTTGGTATTGCTATTGGTTATAATTGAGGCCCGTGGTATTGCTATTGGTTATAAATGAGGCCCTTGGTATTGCTACTGGTTATAAATTAGGCTCTTGGTATTGCTATTGGTTATAAATGAGGCCCTTGGTATTGCTACTGGTTATAAATGAGGCCCGTGGTATTGCTACTGGTTATAAATGAGGCCCTTGGTATTGCTATTGGTTATAAATGATGCCCATTGTATTGCTACTGGTTATAAATGAGGCCCGTGGTATTGCTATTGGTTATAAATGATGCCCATTGTATTGCTACTGGTTATAAATGAGGCCCTTGGTATTGCTATTGGTTATAAATGAGGCCCATTGTATTGCTATTGGTTATAAATGAGGCTCTTGGTATTGCTATTGGTTATAAATGAGGCCCTTGGTATTGCTATTGGTTATAAATGATGCCCATTGTATTGCTACTGGTTATAAATTAGGCCCTTGGTATTGCTACTGGTTATAAATGAGGCCCTTGGTATTGCTACTGGTTATAAATTAGGCCCTTGGTATTGCTATTGGTTATAAATGAGGCTACTGGTTATAAATGAGGCCCTTGGTATTGCTACTGGTTATAAATGAGGCCCCTGGTATTGCTACTGGTTATAAATGAGGCCCTTGGTATTGCTACTGGCCCCATTGTTATAAATGAGGCTCTTGCTATTGAAATTTGTTATAAATGAGGCTCTTGGTATTGCTATTGGTTATAAATGGTTATAAATGAGGCCCTTGGTATTGCTATTGGTTATAAATGAGGCCCATTGTATTGCTATTGGTTATAAATGAGGCTCTTGGTATTGCTATTGGTTATAAATGAGGCCCTTGGTATTGCTATTGGTTATAAATGATGCCCAATTGACTGGTTATAAATTAGGCCCTTGGTATTGCTACTGGTTATAAATGAGGCCCTTGGTATTGCTACTGGTTATAAATGATGCCCATTGGTTATAAATGATTGCTACTGGTTATAAATGAGGCCCCTGGTATTGCTACTGGTTATAAATGAGGCTCTTGGTATTGCTATTGGTTATAAATGAGGCCCTTGGTATTGCTATTGGTTATAAATGATGCCCATTGTATTGCTACTGGTTATAAATTAGGCCCTTGGTATTGCTACTGGTTATAAATGAGGCCCTTGGTATTGCTACTGGTTATAAATTAGGCCCATGGTATTGCTATTGGTTATAAATGAGGCCCATTGGTATTGCTCATCATAGTGAGTGACTAGTCACTGCTAAATATCTGTCACTACCGCAGTGTCTATTTTACGATATACTCAACCTTACATCCCGTCCTTGAATTTGATGTTAATTCCCAGCAAATATACCTTGATATGCCCGAGAACACCACTCTATTGAAGACTGTCGTCTACGGCTGAGATGACTCCATTAAACACAGCAGCGCCATACGGTTTAATGGGTGAAGTGAGATATGCCATGGCTGTGTTAATGTAATGTCACGGAGAGTCTGTATCAGGCCGATTCCCACCAGAACCAGTTAAACTGTTGTTAATTAGAGTGGGAGAGCTGAGACACCTCTGTGACAATTACCTCTCAGGTTTCTATGCATACACACACACACACACACACACACACACACAGCTCACACACACACAATTACGCACACACACACAAGCACACACACACGTACACACACACACACACACACACACACACACACACACTTGTACAATTACCACTACTCTTTTGATGAATACCACTGGGTCCTCTTGACTAATACCACTGGGGGTCTTCTCAAATCAAATCAAATCTTAATTGTCACATACACATGTTTAGCAGATGTTAAAGCGAACGTAGCAAAATGCTTGTGCTTCTAGTTCCGACCGTGCAGTAATATCTAACAAGAAATCTTACCTAACAATTACACAACAACTACCTTATACACACAAGTGTAAAGGAATGAAGAATATGTACATAAAGATATATGAATGAGTGATGGTACAGAGCAGCATAGGCAAGATACAGTAGATGGTATTGAGTGCAGTATATACATATGAGATGAGTAATGTAGGGTATGTAAACATTATATAAAGTGGCATTGTTTAAAGTGGCTAGTGATACATTTATTACATCAATTTTTTATTAGTAAAGTGGCTGTTGAGTCAGTGTGTTGGCAGCAGCCACTCAATGTTAGTGATGGCTGTTTAACAGTCTGATGGCCTTGAGATAGAAGCTGTTTTACAGTCTCTCGGTCCCAGCTTTGATGCACCTGTACTGACTTCGCCTTCTGGATGATAGCGGGGTGAACAGGCAGTGGCTCGGGTGGTTGTTGTCCTTGATGATCTTTTTGGCCTTCCTGTGACATCGGGTGGTGTAGGTGTCCTGGAGGGCAGGTAGTTTGCCCCCGGTGATGCGTTGTGCAGACCTCACTACTGTCATGACTATCCTGATCAGGTCAGGTTACAGGAGACCACAACCCTACAGATTATCTCTCAACCCCAACAGAGGAGGAGAGATCTAGGGGTCTGAAGATGTGGGGGTTTTATGGCCCCTCACGCCCCTGGTAAATCTCAGGCCACAGACAAATTCCTTTTGTCCTGTTACTATGGACAACCAACCTCAGAACATTAACCATGAAATAAAGGGACTTTGGAACAATGGTTTCCGTCAGCCACAATGGTGGTCATGACGATAGATGGACTATGAAAATGTATGTCATTTGGTGGTCATATGACGATAGATGGAATATGAAAATGTTCATTTGGTGGTCATGACGATAGATGGAATATGAAAATGTATGTCATTTTGTTCTGTTATTAAAGGTTAATAGATGACGTTATTACGAAAACATTGTAACGTCAACAGTTTACCTAGTATATGTTTGATGTTTATACATTGTACGTTGTATGGAAAATGTCCAAATCAAGGAGAATGTTTTGGTAAAGATGAAATGTGAAGATAGTTGTCTAACATTGGATTTGAGGCATATCTAGACCTTGCCCATAACTTGGTACGCCCAGAGAATTGCCCTAAAGGCGGTTATGCCCACTTCTGACACGAGGGTATAAAACCTGTGAGTAAAGAATTTCCAGATAAGACTACGTGACCCAAGCTGCAGCCGAGGTCTAAAAAGTCAACGAACCCAAAACGCAACACAAGTTTGAAGACATCTTTTTTCTACCCAAGCTACGGATGAGTAGCTGTGTCTAAGCGGGTGAATTCAAGTCGAACCACCTAGCCTCCATCTCCCATCGAATTGTGGTATTTACACTGTTTCATTCCTACGCTGTGAGCTCTTAGCTACAGAGCTGTCTGTCCTCAGAAGAGCCCTTCCAGAACAAGGGTGAGGGAACAGACTCCTAAGCCAAAAGGACACTGACATTGTGAGGACGACCAGAGAGGTGCGCCGGAGAAGTGCGTCATTGAGCAGCCTGACCAGTCCACACGGAGAGTCCACCGGGACCTTCCACACGTAACTACGTCATTATATTCTGACTCATAAGAGCGGCAGTTTGGGGCAAGGCTAGGGTTAGAATAAGCATAGCTGACAAATTCACCCAAATGTATATTTCTCTCGTGTACTTTCTCCTTTTCTCTCTTTTAAATCCCCATTTTGGGCAACACGCGCCATAGTGTGTTGGCCCGTTATACTAAGTTCTAATCAATAGCCTAGAATGTGTTTTTGTGTATGTGTATATTTTATCATCATTTTAGCTTTCTAGTAAATAAATACTCAACTAAGATTGGTGTGGTGTGAACTCATTGGTGAGACCCGGGTCCGAACTCATTGGTGAGACCCGGGTCCGAACTCATTGGTGAGACCCGGGTCCGAGCTCATTGGTGAGACCTGGGTCCGAACTCATTGGTGAGACCTGGGTCCGAACTCATTGGTGAGACCCGGGTCCGTGCAGCTCCCCGATTATGCGTCGTTCAGAACGAGGTTGTAGAGGTAACTGATTAATTAGCGGCTGTTGTAAAATCGATATTTTACAACACCATATTTTCCCATGGTACCCCAGGTTAATGAGATAATTATTGCTTGATTCAGTTAATCAAGCAATTAGAAACTTTTAATCATTCGATGAGCAACAGTCGTCACATTAACTAATACAACGTCACGACACTACCCTCTGGAGAGCCTTACGGTTGTGGGCGGAGTACCAGGCGGTGTTGTTGTCGTAACAGGCGGTGATACAGCCTGACAGGAAGTTCTCGATTGTGCATCTGTAAAAGTTTGTGAGTGTTTTTGGTGACAAGCCAAATTTCATCAGCCTCCTGAGGTTGAAGAGGCGCTGCTGCGCCTTCTTCACCATCTTGCCTGTGTGGGTGGAGGGTCTACAGGTTGTTGTTCAGAGGGTCTACTGGTTGTTGTGTCCTTTATATCAGAGGGTCTACTGGTTGTTGTTGTGTCCTTTATATCAGAGGGTCTACTGGTTGTTGTTGTGTCGTTATATCAGAGGGTCTACTGGTTGTCATGTCCTTTATATCAGAGGGTCTACTGGTTGTTGTGTCCTTTATATCAGAGGGTCTACTGGTTGTTGTTGTGTCCTTTATATCAGAGGGTCTACTGGTTGTTGTTGTGTCCTTTATATCAGAGGGTCTACTGGTTGTTGTTGTGTCATTTATATCAGAGGGTCTACTGGTTGTCCTGTCCTTTATATCAGAGGGTCTACTGGTTGTTGTTGTGTCCTTTATATCAGAGGGTCTACTGGTTGTTGTTGTGTCCTTTATATCAGAGGGTCTACTGGTTGTTGTTGTGTCCTTTATATCAGAGGGTCTACTGGTTGTTGTTGTGTCCTTTATATCAGAGGGTCTACTGGTTGTTGTTGTGTCCTTTATATCAGAGGGTCTACTGGTTGTTGTTGTGTCCTTTATATCAGAGGGTCTACTGGTTGTTGTGTCCTTTATATCAGAGGGTCTACTGGTTGTTGCTGTGTCCTTTATATCAGAGGGTCTACTGGTTCAGAGGGTCTACTGGTTGTTGTGTCCTTTATATCAGAGGGTCTACTGGTTGTCCTGTCCTTTATATCAGAGGGTCTACTGGTTGTCCTGTCCTTTATATCAGAGGGTCTACTGGTTGTTGTTGTGTCCTTTATATCAGAGGGTCTACTGGTTGTTGTTGTGTCCTTTATATCAGAGGGTCTACTGGTTGTCCTGTCCTTTATATCAGAGGGTCTACTGTTGTGTCCTTTATATCAGAGGGTCTACTGGTTGTTGTTGTGTCCTTTATATCAGAGGGTCTAGGTTGTGTCCTTTATATGGTTGTTGTTGTGTCCTTTATATCAGAGGGTCTACTGGTTGTTGTTGTGTCCTTTATATCAGAGGGTCTACTGTTGTTGTCCTGTCCTTTATATCAGAGGGTCTACTGGTTGTTGTTGTGTCCTTTATATCAGAGGGTCTACTGGTTGTTGTTGTGTCCTTTATATCAGAGGGTCTACTGGTTGTTGTTGTGTCCTTTATATCAGAGGGTCTTTATATCAGAGGGTCTACTGTTGTTGTGTCCTTTATATCAGAGGGTCTACTGGTTGTTGTTGTGTCCTTTATATCAGAGGGTCTACTGGTTGTTGTTGTGTCCTTTATATCAGAGGGTCTACTGGTTGTTGTGTCCTTTATATCAGAGGGTCTACTGGTTGTTGCTGTGTCCTTTATATCAGAGGGTCTACTGGTTGTTGTTGTGTCCTTTATATCAGAGGGTCTACTGGTTGTCCTGTCCTTTATATCAGAGGGTCTACTGGTTGTCCTGTCCTTTATATCAGAGGGTCTACTGGTTGTTGCAGTGTCCTTTATATCAGAGGGTCTACTGGTTGTTGTTGTGTCCTTTATATCAGAGGGTCTACTGGTTGTTGTTGTGTCCTTTATATCAGAGGGTCTACTGGTTGTCCTGTCCTTTATATCAGAGGGTCTACTGGTTGTTGTTGTGTCCTTTATATCAGAGGGTCTACTGGTTGTTGCTGTGTCCTCTATTTCAGAGGGTCTACTGGTTGTTGTTGTGCCCTTTATATCAGAGGGTCTACTGGTTGTCATGTCCTTTATATCAGAGGGTCTACTGGTTGTTGTGTCCTTTATATCAGAGGGTCTACTGGTTGTTGTGTCCTTTATATCAGAGGGTCTACTGGTTGTCCTGTCCTTTATATCAGAGGGTCTACTGGTTGTTGCTGTGTCCTTTATATCAGAGGGTCTACTGGTTGTTGTGTCCTTTATATCAGATGGTCTACTGGTTGTTGTGTCCCTTATATCAGAGGGTCTACTGGTTGTTGTGTCCTTTATATCAGAGGGTCTACTTGTTGTTGTGTCCTTTATATCAGAGGGTTGTATATCAGAGGGTCTACCTTTATATCAGAGGGTCTACTGGTTGTTGTTGTGTCCTTTATATCAGAGGGTCTACTGGTTGTTGTTGTGTCCTTTATATCAGAGGGTCTACTGGTTGTTGTGTCCTTTATATCAGAGGGTCTACTGGTTGTTGTTGTGTCCTTTATATCAGAGGGTCTACTGGTTGTTGTGTCCTTTATATCAGAGGGTCTACTGGTTGTTGTTGTGTCCTTTATATCAGAGGGTCTACTGGTTGTTGTTGTGTCCTTTATATCAGAGGGTCTACTGGTTGTTGCTGTGTCCTTTATATCAGAGGGTCTACTGGTTGTTGTGTCCTTTATATCAGAGGGTCTACTGGTTGTTGTTCAGAGGGTCTACTGGTTGTTGTTGTGTCCTTTATATCAGAGGGTCTACTGGTTGTTGTGTCCTTTATATCAGAGGGTCTACTGGTTGTTGCTGTGTCCTTTATATCAGAGGGTCTACTGGTTGTTGTTGTGTCCTTTATATCAGAGGGTCTACTGGTTGTCGTGTCCTTTATATCAGAGGGTCTACTGTGTCCTTTATATCAGAGGGTCTACTGGTTGTTGTCCTTTATGTCAGAGGGTCTACTGGTTGTCCTGTCCTTTATATCAGAGGGTCTACTGGTTGTTGTTGTGTCCTTTATATCAGAGGGTCTACTGGTTGTTGTTGTGTCCTTTATATCAGAGGGTCTACTGGTTGTTGTTGTGTCCTTTATATCAGAGGGTCTACTGTTGTTGTCCTTTATATCAGAGGGTCTACTGGTTGTTGTGTCCTTTATATCAGAGGGTCTACTGGTTGTTGTTGTGTCCTTTATATCAGAGGGTCTACTGGTTGTTGTTGTGTCCTTTATATCAGAGGGTCTACTGGTTGTTGTTGTGTCCTTTATATCAGAGGGTCTACTGGTTGTTGTTGTGTCCTTTATATCAGAGGGTCTACTGGTTGTTGTTGTGTCCTTTATATCAGAGGGTCTACTGGTTGTTGTTGTGTCCTTTATATCAGAGTTGGTCTATATCAGAGGGTCTGGTTGTTGTTGTGTCCTTTATATCAGAGGGTCTACTGGTTGTTGTGTCCTTTATATCAGAGGGTCTACTGGTTGTTGTTGTGTCCTTTATATCAGAGGGTCTACTGGTTGTTGTTGTGTCCTTTATATCAGAGGGTCTACTGTTGTTGTGTCCTTTATATCAGAGGGTCTACTGGTTGGTTGTTGTGTCCTTTATATCAGAGGGTCTACTGGTTGTTGTTGTGTCCTTTATATCAGAGGGTCTACTGGTTGTTTGTGTCCTTTATATCAGAGGGTCTACTGGTTGTTGTTGTGTCCTTTATATCAGAGGGTCTACTGGTTGTTGTTGTGTCCTTTATATCAGAGGGTCTACTGGTTGTTGTGTCCTTTATATCAGAGGGTCTACTGGTTGTTGTGTCCTTTATATCAGAGGGTCTACTGGTTGTTGTTGTGTCCTTTATATCAGAGGGTCTACTGGTTGTTGTTGTGTCCTTTATATCAGAGGGTCTACTGGTTGTTGTGTCCTTTATATCAGAGGGTCTACTGGTTGTTGTTGTGTCCTTTATATCAGAGGGTCTACTGGTTGTTGTTGTGTCCTTTATATCAGAGGGTCTACTGGTTGTTGTTGTGTCCTTTATATCAGAGGGTCTACTGGTTGTGTCCTTTATATCAGAGGGTCTACTGGTTGTTGTTGTGTCCTTTATATCAGAGGGTCTACTGGTTGTTGTTGTGTCCTTTATATCAGAGGGTCTACTGGTTGTTGTTGTGTCCTTTATATCAGAGGGTCTACTGGTTGTTGTGTCCTTTATATCAGAGGGTCTACTGGTTGTTGTTGTGTCCTTTATATCAGAGGGTCTACTGGTTGTTGTTGTGTCCTTTATATCAGAGGGTCTACTGGTTGTTGTGTCCTTTATATCAGAGGGTCTACTGGTTGTTGTTGTGTCCTTTATATCAGAGGGTCTACTGGTTGTTGTGTCCTTTATATCAGAGGGTCTACTGGTTGTTGTTGTGTCCTTTATATCAGAGGGTCTACTGGTTGTTGTGTCCTTTATATCAGAGGGTCTACTGGTTGTTGTTGTGTCCTTTATATCAGAGGGTCTACTGGTCTACTGGTTGTTGTTGTGTCCTTTATATCAGAGGGTCTACTGTTGTTGTGTCCTTTATATCAGAGGGTCTACTGGTTGTTGTTGTGTCCTTTATATCAGAGGGTCTACTGGTTGTTGTTGTGTCCTTTATATCAGAGGGTCTACTGGTTGTTGTTGTGTCCTTTATATCAGAGGGTCTACTGGTTGTTGTGTCCTTTATATCAGAGGGTCTACTGGTTGTTGTTGTGTCCTTTTATATCAGAGGGTCTCAGACTGGTTGTTGTTGTGTCCTTTATATCAGAGGGTCTACTGGTTGTTGTTGTGTCCTTTATATCAGAGGGTCTACTGGTTGTTGTTGTGTCCTTTATATCAGAGGGTCTACTGGTTGTGTCCTTTATATCAGAGGGTCTACTGGTTGTTGTTGTGTCCTTTATATCAGAGGGTCTACTGGTTGTTGTTGTGTCCTTTATATCAGAGGGTCTACTGGTTGTTGTTGTGTCCTTTATATCAGAGGGTCTACTGGTTGTTGTTGTGTCCTTTATATCTACTGGTTGTTGTTGTGTCCTTTATATCAGAGGGTCTACTGGTTGTTGTTGTGTCCTTTATATCAGAGGGTCTACTGGTTGTTGTTGTGTCCTTTATATCAGAGGGTCTACTGGTTGTTGTTGTGTCCTTTATATCAGAGGGTCTACTGGTTGTTGTGTCCTTTATATCAGAGGGTCTACTGGTTGTTGTTGTGTCCTTTATATCAGAGGGTCTACTGGTTGTTGTTGTGTCCTCAGAGGGTTGTTGTTGTGTCCTTTATATCAGAGGGTCTACTGGTTGTTGTTGTGTCCTTTATATCAGAGGGTCTACTGGTTGTTGTGTGTCCTTTATATCAGAGGGTCTACTGGTTGTTGTTGTGTCCTTTATATCAGAGGGTCTACTGGTTGTTGTGTCCTTTATATCAGAGGGTCTACTGGTTGTTGTTGTGTCCTTTATATCAGAGGGTCTACTTTATATCAGAGGGTCTACTGGTTGTTGTTGTGTCCTTTATATCAGAGGGTCTACTGGTTGTTGTTGTGTCCTTTATATCAGAGGGTCTACTGGTTGTTGTTGTGTCCTTTATATCAGAGGGTCTACTGGTTGTTGTTGTGTCCTTTATATCAGAGGGTCTACTGGTTGTTGTGTCCTTTATATCAGAGGGTCTACTGGTTGTTGTGTCCTTTATATCAGAGGGTCTACTGGTTGTTGTTGTGTCCTTTATATCAGAGGGTCTACTGGTTGTTGTGTCCTTTATATCAGAGGGTCTACTGGTTGTTGTTGTGTCCTTTATATCAGAGGTCCTTTATATCAGAGGTTCTACTGTGTCCTTTATATCAGAGGGTCTACTGGTTGTTGTTGTGTCCTTTATATCAGAGGGTCTACTGGTTGTTGTTGTGTCCTTTATATCAGAGGGTCTACTGGTTGTTGTTGTGTCCTTTATATCAGAGGGTCTACTGGTTGTTGTTGTGTCCTTTATATCAGAGGGTCTACTGTTGTTGTTGTGTCCTTTATATCAGAGGGTCTACTGGTTGTTGTTGTGTCCTTTATATCAGAGGGTCTACTGGTTGTTGTTGTGTCCTTTATATCAGAGGGTCTACTGGTTGTTGTTGTGTCCTTTATATCAGAGGGTCTACTGGTTGTTGTGTCCTTTATATCAGAGGGTCTACTGGTTGTTGTTGTGTCCTTTATATCAGAGGGTCTACTGGTTGTTGTTGTGTCCTTTATATCAGAGGGTCTACTGGTTGTTGTTGTGTCCTTTATATCAGAGGGTCTACTGGTTGTTGTTGTGTCCTTTATATCAGAGGGTCTACTGGTTGTTGTTGTGTCCTTTATATCAGAGGGTCTACTGGTTGTTGTGTCCTTTATATCAGAGGGTCTACTGGTTGTTGTGTCCTTTATATCAGAGGGTCTACTGGTTGTTGTTGTGTCCTTTATATCAGAGGGTCTACTGGTTGTTGTTGTGTCCTTTATATCAGAGGGTCTACTGGTTGTTGTTGTGTCCTTTATATCAGAGGGTCTACTGGTTGTTTGTGTCCTTTTATCAGAGGGTCAGTCCTTTATATCAGAGGGTCTACTGTTGTTGTTGTGTCCTTTATATCAGAGGGTCTACTGGTTGTTGTTGTGTCCTTTATATCAGAGGGTCTACTGGTTGTTGTTGTGTCCTTTATATCAGAGGGTCTACTGGTTGTTGCTGTGTCCTTTATATCAGAGGGTCTACTGGTTGTTGTTGTGTCCTTTATATCAGAGGGTCTACTGGTTGTTGTTGTGTCCTTTATATCAGAGGGTCTACTGGTTGTTGTTGTGTCCTTTATATCAGAGGGTCTACTGGTTGTTGTTGTGTCCTTTATATCAGAGGGTCTACTGGTTGTTGTTGTGTCCTTTATATCAGAGGGTCTACTGGTTGTTGTTGTGTCCTTTATATCAGAGGGTCTACTGGTTGTTGCTGTGTCCTTTATATCAGAGGGTCTACTGGTTGTTGTGTCCTTTATATCAGAGGGTCTACTGGTTGTTGTTGTGTCCTTTATATCAGAGGGTCTACTGGTTGTTGTGTCCTTTATATCAGAGGGTCTACTGGTTGTTGCTGTGTCCTTTATATCAGAGGGTCTACTGGTTGTTGTTGTGTCCTTTATATCAGAGGGTCTACTGGTTGTTGTGTCCTTTATATCAGAGGGTCTACTGGTTGTTGCTGTGTCCTTTATATCAGAGGGTCTACTGGTTGTTTGTCCTTTATATCAGAGGGTGTACTGGTTGTTGTTGTGTCCTTTATATCAGAGGGTCTACTGGTTGTTGTTGTGTCCTTTATATCAGAGGGTCTACTGGTTGTTGTGTCCTTTATATCAGAGGGTCTACTGGTTGTTGTTGTGTCCTTTATATCAGAGGGTCTACTGTCCTTTATATCAGAGGGTCTACTGGTTGTTGTTGTGTCCTTTATATCAGAGGGTCTACTGGTTGTTGTTGTGTCCTTTATATCAGAGTGTCCTTTATATCAGGGTCTACTGGTTGTTACTGGTTGTTGTGTCCTTTATATGTCCTTTATATCAGAGGGTCTACTGGTTGTTGTTGTGTCCTTTATATCAGAGGGTCTACTGGTTGTTGTTGTGTCCTTTATATCAGAGGGTCTACTGGTTGTTGTTGTGTCCTTTATATCAGAGGGTCTACTGGTTGTTGTTGTGTCCTTTATATCAGAGGGTCTACTGGTTGTTGTTGTGTCCTTTATATCAGAGGGTCTACGTGTTGTTGTGTCCTTTATATCAGAGGGTCTACTGGTTGTTGTGTCCTTTATATCAGAGGGTCTACTGGTTGTTGTTGTGTCCTTTATATCAGAGGGTCTACTGGTTGTTGTTGTGTCCTTTATATCAGAGGGTCTACTGGTTGTTGTTGTGTCCTTTATATCAGAGGGTCTACTGGTTGTTGTTGTGTCCTTTATATCAGAGGGTCTACTGGTTGTTGTGTGTCCTTTATATCAGAGGGTCTACTGGTTGTTGTTGTGTCCTTTATATCAGAGGGTCTACTGGTTGTTGTTGTGTCCTTTATATCAGAGGGTCTACTGGTTGTTGTTGTGTCCTTTATATTTATGTTGTTGTGTCCTTTATATCAGAGGGTCTACTGGTTGTTGTTGTGTCCTTTATATCAGAGGGTCTACTGGTTGTTGTTGTGTCCTTTATATCAGAGGGTCTACTGGTTGTGTGTCCTTTATATCAGAGGGTCTACTGGTTGTTGTTGTGTCCTTTATATCAGAGGGTCTACTGGTTGTTGTTGTGTCCTTTATATCAGAGGGTCTACTGGTTGTTGTTGTGTCCTTTATATCAGAGGGTCTACTGGTTGTTGTTGTGTCCTTTATATCAGAGGGTCTACTGGTTGTTGTTGTGTCCTTTATATCAGAGGGTCTACTGGTTGTTGTGTCCTTTATATCAGAGGGTCTACTGGTTGTTGTTGTGTCCTTTATATCAGAGGGTCTACTGGTTGTTGTTGTGTCCTTTATATCAGAGGGTCTACTGGTTGTTGTTGTGTCCTTTATATCAGAGGGTCTACTCAGAGGGGTTGTTGTGTCCTTTATATCAGAGGGTCTACTGGTTGTTGTGTCCTTTATATCAGAGGGTCTACTGGTTGTTGTTGTGTCCTTTATATCAGAGGGTCTACTGGTTGTTGTGTCCTTTATATCAGAGGGTCTACTGGTTGTTGTTGTGTCCTTTATATCAGAGGGTCTACTGTTGTTGTTGTGTCCTTTATAGGGTCAGTTGTATCAGAGGGTCTACTGGTTGTTGTTGGTCTTTATATCAGAGGGTCTACGTGTTGTTGTGTCCTTTATATCAGAGGGTCTACTGGTTGTTGTGTCCTTTATATCAGAGGGTCTACTGGTTGTTGTTGTGTCCTTTATATCAGAGGGTCTACTGGTTGTTGTTGTGTCCTTTATATCAGAGGGTCTACTGGTTGTTGTTGTGTCCTTTATATCAGAGGGTCTACTGGTTGTTGTGTCCTTTATATCAGAGGGTCTACTGGTTGTTGTTGTGTCCTTTATATCAGAGGGTCTACTGGTTGTTGTTGTGTCCTTTATATCAGAGGGTCTACTGGTTGTTGTGTCCTTTATATCAGAGGGTCTACTGGTTGTTGCTGTGTCCTTTATATCAGAGGGTCTACTGGTTGTTGTTGTCAGAGGGTCCTGGTTGTTGTTGTTTATATCAGAGGGTCTACTGGTTGTTGTTGTGTCCTTTATATCAGAGGGTCTACTGGTTGTTGTGTCCTTTATATCAGAGGGTCTACTGGTTGTTGCTGTGTCCTTTATATCAGAGGGTCTACTGGTTGTTGTTGTGTCCTTTATATCAGAGGGTCTACTGGTTGTTGTTGTGTCCTTTATATCAGAGGGTCTACTGGTTGTTGTTGTGTCCTTTATATCAGAGGGTCTACTGGTTGTTGTTGTGTCCTTTATATCAGAGGGTCTACTGGTTGTTGTTGTGTCCTTTATATCAGAGGGTCTACTGGTTGTTGTTGTGTCCTTTATATCAGAGGGTCTACTGGTTGTTGTTGTGTCCTTTATATCAGAGGGTCTACTGGTTGTTGTTGTGTCCTTTATATCAGAGGGTCTACTGGTTGTTGTTGTGTCCTTTATATCAGAGGGTCTACTGGTTGTTGTGTCCTTTATATCAGAGGGTCTACTGGTTGTTGTTGTGTCCTTTATATCAGAGGGTCTACTGGTTGTTGTTGTGTCCTTTATATCAGAGGGTCTACTCAGAGGGTTGTTGTGTCCTTTATATCAGAGGGTCTACTGGTTGTTGTCCTGTCCTTTATATCAGAGGGTCTACTGGTTGTTGTGTCCTTTATATCAGAGGGTCTACTGGTTGTTGTTGTGTCCTTTATATCAGAGGGTCTACTGGTTGTTGTTGTGTCCTTTATATCAGAGGGTCTACTGGTTGTTGCTGTGTCCTTTATATCAGAGGGTCTACTGGTTGTTGTTGTGTCCTTTATATCAGAGGGTCTACTGGTTGTTGTTGTGTCCTTTATATCAGAGGGTCTACTGGTTGTTGTGTCCTTTATATCAGAGGGTCTACTGATATAGACCCTCTGATATATCAGAGGGTCTACTGGTTGTTGTTGTGTCCTTTATATCAGAGGGTCTACTGGTTGTTGTTGTGTCCTTTATATCAGAGGGTCTACTGGTTGTTGTTGTGTCCTTTATATCAGAGGGTCTACTGGTTGTTGTGTCCTTTATATCAGAGGGTCTACTGGTTGTTGTTGTGTCCTTTATATCAGAGGGTCTACTGGTTGTTGTTGTGTCCTTTATATCAGAGGGTCTACTGGTTGTTTGTGTCCTTTATATCAGAGGGTCTAGTTGTTGTCTTTATATCAGAGGGTCTACTGGTTGTTGTGTCCTTTATATCAGAGGGTCTACTGGTTGTTGTTGTGTCCTTTATATCAGAGGGTCTACTGGTTGTTGTTGTGTCCTTTATATCAGAGGGTCTACTGGTTGTTGTTGTGTCCTTTATATCAGAGGGTCTACTGGTTGTTGTTGTGTCCTTTATATCAGAGGGTCTACTGGTTGTTGTTGTGTCCTTTATATCAGAGGGTCTACTGGTTGTTGTTGTGTCCTTTATATCAGAGGGTCTACTGGTTGTTGTGTCCTTTATATCAGAGGGTCTACTGGTTGTTGTTGTGTCCTTTATATCAGAGGGTCTACTGGTTGTTGTTGTGTCCTTTATATCAGAGGGTCTACTGGTTGTTGTTCAGAGGGTCTACTGGTTGTTGTTGTGTCCTTTATATCAGAGGGTCTACTGGTTGTTGTTGTGTCCTTTATATCAGAGGGTCTACTGGTTGTTGTTGTGTCCTTTATATCAGAGGGTCTACTGGTTGTTGTTGTGTCCTTTATATCAGAGGGTCTACTGGTTGTTGTTGTGTCCTTTATATCAGAGGGTCTACTGGTTGTTGTTGTGTCCTTTATATCAGAGGGTCTACTGGTTGTTGTTGTGTCCTTTATATCAGAGGGTCTACTGGTTGTTGTCCTGTCCTTTATATCAGAGGGTCTACTGGTTGTTGTTGTGTCCTTTATATCAGAGGGTCTACTGGTTGTTGTTGTGTCCTTTATATCAGAGGGTCTACTAGTTGTTGTTGTGGTGTCCTTTATATCAGAGGGTCTACTAGTTGTTGTTGTGTCCTTTATATCAGAGGGTCTACTGGTTGTTGCTGTGTCCTTTATATCAGAGGGTCTACTGGTTGTTGTTGTGTCCTTTATATCAGAGGGTCTACTGGTTGTTGTGTCCTTTATATCAGAGGGTCTACTGGTTGTTGTTGTGTCCTTTATATCAGAGGGTCTACTGGTTGTTGTGTCCTTTATATCAGAGGGTCTACTGGTTGTTGTTGTGTCCTTTATATCAGAGGGTCTACTGGTTGTTGTGTCCTTTATATCAGAGGGTCTACTGGTTGTTGTTGTGTCCTTTATATCAGAGGGTCTACTGGTTGTTGTTGTGTCCTTTATATCAGAGGGTCTACTGGTTGTTGTTGTGTCCTTTATATCAGAGGGTCTACTGGTTGTTGTGTCCTTTATATCAGAGGGTCTACTGGTTGTTGTTGTGTCCTTTATATCAGAGGGTCTACTGGTTGTTGTTGTGTCCTTTATATCAGAGGGTCTACTGTTGTTGTTGTGTCCTTTATATCAGAGGGTCTACTGGTTGTTGTTGTGTCCTTTATATCAGAGGGTCTACTGGTTGTTGTTGTGTCCTTTATATCAGAGGGTCTACTGGTTGTTGTGTCCTTTATATCAGAGGGTCTACTGGTTGTTGTTGTGTCCTTTATATCAGAGGGTCTACTGGTTGTTGTTGTGTCCTTTATATCAGAGGGTCTACTGGTTGTTGTGTCCTTTATATCAGAGGGTCTACTGGTTGTTGTTGTGTCCTTTATATCAGAGGGTCTACTGGTTGTTGTTGTGTCCTTTATATCAGAGGGTCTTGTTGTTGTGTCCTTTATATCAGAGGGTCTACTGGTTGTTGTTGTGTCCTTTATATCAGAGGGTCTACTGGTTGTTGTTGTGTCCTTTATATCAGAGGGTCTACTGGTTGTTGTGTCCTTTATATCAGAGGGTCTACTGGTTGTTGTGTCCTTTATATCAGAGGGTCTACTGGTTGTCCTGTCCTTTATATCAGAGGGTCTACTGGTTGTTGTTGTGTCCTTTATATCAGAGGGTCTACTGGTTGTTGTCGTGTCCTTTATATCAGAGGGTCTACTGGTTGTTGTTGTGTCCTTTATATCAGAGGGTCTACTGGTTGTTGTTGTGTCCTTTATATCAGAGGGTCTACTGGTTGTTGTTGTGTCCTTTATATCAGAGGGTCTACTGGTTGTTGTTGTGTCCTTTATATCAGAGGGTTGGTTGTTGTGTCCTTTATATCAGAGGGTCTACTGGTTGTTGTTGTGTCCTTTATATCAGAGGGTCTACTGGTTGTTGTTGTGTCCTTTATATCAGAGGGTCTACTGGTTGTTGTTGTGTCCTTTATATCAGAGGGTCTACTGGTTGTTGTTGTGTCCTTTATATCAGAGGGTCTACTGGTTGTCCTGTCCTTTATATCAGAGGGTCTACTGGTTGTTGTTGTGTCCTTTATATCAGAGGGTCTACTGGTTGTTGTTGTGTCCTTTATATCAGAGGGTCTACTGGTTGTTGTTGTGTCCTTTATATCAGAGGGTACTACTGGTATCAGAGGGTTGTTGTGTCCTTTATATCAGAGGGTCTACTGGTTGTTGTTGTGTCCTTTATATCAGAGGGTCTACTGGTTGTTGTTGTGTCCTTTATATCAGAGGGTCTTGTTGTGTCCTTTATATCAGAGGGTCTACTGGTTGTTGTGTCCTTTATATCAGAGGGTCTACTGGTTGTTGTTCAGAGGGTCTACTGGTTGTTGTGTCCTTTATATCAGAGGGTCTACTGGTTGTTGTTGTGTCCTTTATATCAGAGGGTCTACTGGTTGTTGTTGTGTCCTTTATATCAGAGGGTCTACTGGTTGTTGTTGTGTCCTTTATATCAGAGGGTCTACTGGTTGTTGCTGTGTCCTTTATATCAGAGGGTCTACTGGTTGTTGTTGTGTCCTTTATATCAGAGGGTCTACTGGTTGTTGTTGTGTCCTTTATATCAGAGGGTCTACTGGTTGTTGTTGTGTCCTTTATATCAGAGGGTCTACTGGTGTCCTTTATATCAGAGGGTTGTTGTGTCCTTTATATCAGAGGGTCTACTGGTTGTTGTGTCCTTTATATCAGAGGGTCTACTGGTTGTTGTCCTTTATATCAGAGGGACTGGTTGTTGTGTGTCCTTTATATCAGAGGGTCTACTGGTTGTTGTTGTGTCCTTTATATCAGAGGGTCTACTGGTTGTTGTTGTGTCCTTTATATCAGAGGGTCTACTGGTTGTTGTTGTGTCCTTTATATCAGAGGGTCTACTGGTTGTTGTTGTGTCCTTTATATCAGAGGGTCTACTGGTTGTTGTTGTGTCCTTTATATCAGAGGGTCTACTGTTGTTGTGTCCTATCTGGTCTACTGTTGTTGTGTCCTTTATATCAGAGGGTCTACTGGTTGTTGTTGTGTCCTTTATATCAGAGGGTCTACTGGTTGTTGTGTCCTTTATATCAGAGGGTCTACTGGTTGTTGTTGTGTCCTTTATATCAGAGGGTCTACTGGTTGTTGTTGTGTCCTTTATATCAGAGGGTCTACTGGTTGTTGTTCAGTCCTTTATATCAGAGGGTCTACTGGTTGTTGTTGTGTCCTTTATATCAGAGGGTCTACTGGTTGTTGTTGTGTCCTTTATATCAGAGGGTCTACTGGTTGTTGTTGTGTCCTTTATATCAGAGGGTCTACTGGTTGTTGTTGTGTCCTTTATATCAGAGGGTCTACTGGTTGTTGTTGTGTCCTTTATATCAGAGGGTCTACTGGTTGTTGTTGTGTCCTTTATATCAGAGGGTCTACTGGTTGTTGTTGTGTCCTTTATATCAGAGGGTCTACTGGTTGTTGTTGTGTCCTTTATATCAGAGGGTCTACTGGTTGTTGTTGTGTCCTTTATATCAGAGGGTCTACTGGTTGTTGTGTCCTTTATATCAGAGGGTCTACTGGTTGTTGTTGTGTCCTTTATATCAGAGGGTCTACTGGTTGTTGTTGTGTCCTTTATATCAGAGGGTGGTTGTTGTTGTGTCCTTTATATCAGAGGGTCTACTGGTTGTTGTTGTGTCCTTTATATCAGAGGGTCTACTGGTTGTTGTTGTGTCCTTTATATCAGAGGGTCTACTGGTTGTTGTTGTGTCCTTTATATCAGAGGGTCTACTGTTGTTGTTGTGTCCTTTATATGTCTACTGGTTGTTGTTGTGTCCTTTATATCAGAGGGTCTACTGGTTGTTGTTGTGTCCTTTATATCAGAGGGTCTACTGTTGTTGTTGTGTCCTTTATATCAGAGGGTCTACTGGTTGTTGTTGTGTCCTTTATATCAGAGGGTCTACTGTTGTTGTTGTGTCCTTTATATCAGAGGGTCTACTGGTTGTTGTTGTGTCCTTTATATCAGAGGGTCTACTGGTTGTTGTTGTGTCCTTTATATCAGAGGGTCTACTGTTGTGTCCTTTATTCAGAGGTACTGGTTGTTGTTGTGTCCTTTATATCAGAGGGTCTACTGGTTGTTGTTGTGTCCTTTATATCAGAGGGTCTACTGGTTGTTGTTGTGTCCTTTATATCAGAGGGTCTACTGGTTGTTGTTGTGTCCTTTATATCAGAGGGTCTACTGGTTGTTGTGTCCTTTATATCAGAGGGTCTACTGGTTGTTGTTGTGTCCTTTATATCAGAGGGTCTACTGGTTGTTGTTGTGTCCTTTATATCAGAGGGTCTACTGGTTGTTGTGTCCTTTATATCAGAGGGTCTACTGGTTGTCCTGTCCTTTATATCAGAGGGTCTACTGGTTGTTCCTGTGTCCTTTATATCAGAGGGTCTACTGGTTGTTGTTGTGTCCTTTATATCAGAGGGTCTACTGGTTGTTGTTGTGTCCTTTATATCAGAGGGTCTACTGGTTGTTGTTGTGTCCTTTATATCAGAGGGTCTACTGGTTGTTGTTGTGTCCTTTATATCAGAGGGTCTACTGGTTGTTGTTGTGTCCTTTATATCAGAGGGTCTACTGTTGTTGTTGTGTCCTTTATATCAGAGGGTCTACTGGTTGTTGTTGTGTCCTTTATATCAGAGGGTCTACTGGTTGTTGTTGTGTCCTTTATATCAGAGGGTCTACTGGTTGTTGTGTCCTTTATATCAGAGGGTCTACTGGTTGTTGTTGTGTCCTTTATATCAGAGGGTCTACTGGTTGTTGTTGTGTCCTTTATATCAGAGGGTCTACTGGTTGTTGTTGTGTCCTTTATATCAGAGGGTCTACTGGTTGTTGTTGTGTCCTTTATATCAGAGGGTCTACTGGTTGTTGTGTCCTTTATATCAGAGGGTCTACTGGTTGTTGTTGTGTCCTTTATATCAGAGGGTCTACTGGTTGTTGTGTCCTTTATATCAGAGGGTCTACTGGTTGTTGTTGTGTCCTTTATATCAGAGGGTCTACTGGTTGTTGTGTCCTTTATATCAGAGGGTCTACTGGTTGTTGTTGTGTCCTTTATATCAGAGGGTCTACTGGTTGTTGTCAGAGGGTCCTTTATATCAGAGACTGGTTGGTGTCTTTATATCAGAGGGTCTACTTGTTGTTGTGTCCTTTATATCAGAGGGTCTACTGGTTGTTGTTGTGTCCTTTATATCAGAGGGTCTACTGGTTGTTGTTGTGTCCTTTATATCAGAGGGTCTACTGGTTGTTGTTGTGTCCTTTATATCAGAGGGTCCTTTATATCAGAGGGTCTACTGGTTGTTGTTGTGTCCTTTATATCAGAGGGTCTACTGGTTGTTGTTGTGTCCTTTATATCAGAGGGTCTACTGGTTGTTGTGTCCTTTATATCAGAGGGTCTACTGGTTGTTGTTCAGAGGGTCTACTGGTTGTTGTGTCCTTTATATCAGAGGGTCTACTGGTTGTTGTTGTGTCCTTTATATCAGAGGGTCCTTCCTTTATATCAGAGGGTCTACTGGTTGTTGTGTCCTTTATATCAGAGGGTCTACTGGTTGTTGTTGTGTCCTTTATATCAGAGGGTCTACTGGTTGTTGTTGTGTCCTTTATATCAGAGGGTCTACTGGTTGTTGTTGTGTCCTTTATATCAGAGGGTCTACTGGTTGTTGTTGTGTCCTTTATATCAGAGGGTCTACTGGTTGTTGTTGTGTCCTTTATATCAGAGGGTCTACTGGTTGTTGTGTCCTTTATATCAGAGGGTCTACTGGTTGTTGTTGTGTCCTTTATATCAGAGGGTCTACTGGTTGTTGTTGTGTCCTTTATATCAGAGGGTCTACTGGTTGTTGTGTCCTTTATATCAGAGGGTCTACTGGTTGTTGTGTCCTTTATATCAGAGGGTCTACTGGTTGTCCTGTCCTTTATATCAGAGGGTCTTGTTGTTGTGTCCTTTATATCAGAGGGTCTACTGGTTGTTGTTGTGTCCTTTATATCAGAGGGTCTACTGGTTGTTGTTGTGTCCTTTATATCAGAGGGTCTACTGTTGTTGTTGTCTACTTCCTGTCCTTTATATCAGAGGGTCTAGTGTCCTTTATATCAGGGTCTACTGGTTGTTGTTGTGTCCTTTATATCAGAGGGTCTACTGTTGTTGTCCTTTATATCAGAGGGTCTACTGGTTGTTGTTGTGTCCTTTATATCAGAGGGTCTCTGGTTGTTGTGTCCTTTATATCAGAGGGTCTACTGGTTGTTTGTGTCCTTTATATCAGAGGGTCTACTGGTTGTTGTTGTGTCCTTTATATCAGAGGGTCTACTGGTTGTTGTTGTGTCCTTTATATCAGAGGGTCTACTGGTTGTTGTTGTGTCCTTTATATCAGAGGGTCTACTGGTTGTTGTTGTGTCCTTTATATCAGAGGGTCTACTGGTTGTTGTTGTGTCCTTTATATCAGAGGGTCTACTGGTTGTTGTGTCCTTTATATCAGAGGGTCTACTGTGTCCTTTATATCAGAGGGTCTACTGTTGTTGCTGTCCTTTATATCAGAGGGTCTACTGGTTGTTGTTGTGTCCTTTATATCAGAGGGTCTACTGGTTGTTGTTGTGTCCTTTATATCAGAGGGTCTACTGTTGTTGTTGTGTCCTTTATATCAGAGGGTCTACTGGTTGTTGTGTCCTTTATATCAGAGGGTCTTTATACTGGTTGTTGTTGTGTCCTTTATATCAGAGGGTCTACTGGTTGTTGTTGTGTCCTTTATATCAGAGGGTCTACTGGTTGTTGTGTGTCCTTTATATCAGAGGGTCTACTGGTTGTTGTTGTGTCCTTTATATCAGAGGGTCTACTGGTTGTTGTTGTGTCCTTTTATCAGAGGGTCTACTGGTTGTTGTTGTGTCCTTTATATCAGAGGGTCTACTGGTTGTTGTTGTCCTTTATATCAGAGGGTCTACTGGTTGTTGTTGTGTCCTTTATATCAGAGGGTCTACTGGTTGTTGTTGTGTCCTTTATATCAGAGGGTCTACTGTTGTTGTTGTGTCCTTTATATCAGGGTCTACTGGTTGTTGTGTCCTTTATATCAGAGGGTCTACTGGTTGTTGTTGTGTCCTTTATATCAGAGGGTCTACTGGTTGTTGTTGTGTCCTTTATATCAGAGGGTCTACTGGTTGTTGTTGTGTCCTTTATATCAGAGGGTCTACTGGTTGTTGTTGTGTCCTTTATATCAGAGGGTCTACTGGTTGTTGTTGTGTCCTTTATATCAGAGGGTCTACTGGTTGTTGTTGTGTCCTTTATATCAGAGAGGGTCTCAGAGGGTCTGGTTGTTGTTGTGTCCTTTATATCAGAGGGTCTACTGGTTGTTGTTGTGTCCTTTATATCAGAGGGTCTACTGGTTGTTGTTGTGTCCTTTATATCAGAGGGTCTACTGGTTGTTGTTGTGTCCTTTATATCAGAGGGTCTACTGGTTGTTGTGTCCTTTATATCAGAGGGTCTACTGGTTGTTGTTGTGTCCTTTATATCAGAGGGTCTACTGGTTGTTGTTGTGTCCTTTATATCAGAGGGTCTACTGGTTGTTTGTGTCCTTTATATCAGAGGGTCTACTGGTTGTTGTGTCCTTTATATCAGAGGGTCTACTGTTGTTGTTGTGTCCTTTATATCAGAGGGTCTACTGGTTGTTGTCCTTTATATCAGAGGGTGTCCTTTATATCAGAGGGTCTACTGGTTGTTGTTGTGTCCTTTATATCAGAGGGTCTACTGGTTGTTGTGTGTCCTTTATATCAGAGGGTCTACTGGTTGTTGTGTCCTTTATATCAGAGGGTCTACTGGTTGTTGTTGTGTCCTTTATATCAGAGGGTCTACTGGTTGTTGTTGTGTCCTTTATATCAGAGGGTCTACTGGTTGTTGTGTCCTTTATATCAGAGGGTCTACTGGTTGTTGTTGTGTCCTTTATATCAGACTGGTTGTTGGTCCTTTATATCAGACTGTTGTTGTTGTGTCCTTTATATCAGAGGGTCTACTGGTTGTTGTTGTGTCCTTTATATCAGAGGGTCTACTGGTTGTTGTTGTGACTGGTTGTCCTTTATATCAGAGGGTCTACTGGTTGTTGTTGTGTCCTTTATATCAGAGGGTCTACTGGTTGTTGTTGTGTCCTTTATATCAGAGGGTCTACTGGTTGTTGTTGTGTCCTTTATATCAGAGGGTCTACTGGTTGTTGTTGTGTCCTTTATATCAGAGGGTCTACTGGTTGTTGTTGTGTCCTTTTTATATCAGAGGGTCTACTGGTTGTTGTGTCCTTTATATCAGAGGGTCTACTGGTTGTTGTTGTGTCCTTTATATCAGAGGGTCTACTGGTTGTTGTTGTGTCCTTTATATCAGAGGGTCTACTGGTTGTTGTTGTGTCCTTTATATCAGAGGGTCTACTGGTTGTGTGTCCTTTGGGTCCTTTATATCAGAGGGTCTACTGGTTGTTGTGTGTCCTTTATATCAGAGGGTCTACTGGTTGTTGTGTCCTTTATATCAGAGGGTCTACTGGTTGTTGTTGTGTCCTTTATATCAGAGGGTCTACTGGTTGTTGTTGTGTCCTTTATATCAGAGGGTCTACTGGTTGTTGTTGTGTCCTTTATATCAGAGGGTCTACTGGTTGTTGTTGTGTCCTTTATATCAGAGGGTCTACTGGTTGTTGTTGTGTCCTTTATATCAGAGGGTCTACTGGTTGTTGTTGTGTCCTTTATATCAGAGGGTCTACTGGTTGTTGTTGTGTCCTTTATATCAGAGGGTCTACTGGTTGTTGTTGTGTCCTTTATATCAGAGGGTCTACTGGTTGTTGTTGTGTCCTTTATATCAGAGGGTCTACTGTTGTTGTTGTCCTTTATATCAGAGGGTCTACCTGTCCTTTATATCAGAGGGTCTACTGGTTGTTGTTGTGTCCTTTATATCAGAGGGTCTACTGGTTGTTGTTGTCCTTTATATCAGAGGGTCTACTGGTTGTTGTTGTGTCCTTTATATCAGAGGGTCTACTTTCCTTTATATCAGAGGGTCTACTGGTTGTTGTTGTGTCCTTTATATCAGAGGGTCTACTGGTTGTTGTTGTGTCCTTTATATCAGAGGGTCTACTGGTTGTTGTTGTGTCCTTTATATCAGAGGGTCTACTGGTTGTTGTGTCCTTTATATCAGAGGGTCTACTGTTGTTGTTATATCAGAGGGTCTACTGTTGTGTGTCCTTTATATCAGAGGGTCTACTGGTTGTTGTGTCCTTTATATCAGAGGGTCTACTGGTTGTTGTTGTGTCCTTTATATCAGAGGGTCTACTGGTTGTTGTTGTGTCCTTTATATCAGAGGGTCTACTGGTTGTTGTTGTGTCCTTTATATCCTTTATATCAGGGTCTACTGGTTGTTGTTGTGTCCTTTATATCAGAGGGTCTACTGGTTGTTTGTGTCCTTTATATCAGAGGGTCTACTGGTTGTTGTTGTGTCCTTTATATCAGAGGGTCTACTGGTTGTTGTTGTGTCCTTTATATCAGAGGGTCTACTGGTTGTTGTTGTGTCCTTTATATCAGAGGGTCTACTGGTTGTTGTTGTGTCCTTTATATCAGAGGGTCTACTGGTTGTTGTTGTGTCCTTTATATCAGAGGGTCTACTGGTTGTTGTTGTGTCCTTTATATCAGAGGGTCTACTGGTTGTTGTTGTGTCCTTTATATCAGAGGGTCTACTGGTTGTTGTTGTGTCCTTTATATCAGAGGGTCTACTGGTTGTTGTTGTGTCCTTTATATCAGAGGGTCTACTGGTTGTTGTGTCCTTTATATCAGAGGGTCTACTGGTTGTTGTTGTGTCCTTTATATAGGGTCTACTGGTTGTTGTGTCCTTTATATCAGGGTCTACTGGTTGTTGTTGTGTCCTTTATATCAGAGGGTCTACTGGTTGTTGTTGTGTCCTTTATATCAGAGGGTCTACTGGTTGTTGTTGTCCTTTATATCAGAGGGTCTACTGGTTGTTGTTGTGTCCTTTATATCAGAGGGTCTACTGGTTGTTGTTGTGTCCTTTATATCAGAGGGTCTACTGGTTGTTGTTGTGTCCTTTATATCAGAGGGTCTACTGGTTGTTGTTGTGTCCTTTATATCAGAGGGTCTACTGGTTGTTGTTGTGTCCTTTATATCAGAGGGTCTACTGGTTGTTGTTGTGTCCTTTATATCAGAGGGTCTACTGGTTGTTGTTGTGTCCTTTATATCAGAGGGTCTACTGGTTGTTGTGTCCTTTATATCAGAGGGTCTACTGGTTGTTGTTGTGTCCTTTATATCAGAGGGTCTACTGGTTGTTGTTGTGTCCTTTATATCAGAGGGTCTACTGGTTGTTGTTGTGTCCTTTATATCAGAGGGTCTACTGGTTGTTGTTGTGTCCTTTATATCAGAGGGTCTACTGGTTGTTGTTGTGTCCTTTATATCAGAGGGTCTACTGGTTGTTGTTGTGTCCTTTATATCAGAGGGTCTACTGGTTGTTGTTGTGTCCTTTATATCAGAGGGTCTACTGGTTGTTGTTGTGTCCTTTATATCAGAGGGTCTACTGGTTGTCCTGTCCTTTATATCAGAGGGTCTACTGGTTGTTGTGTCCTTTATATCAGAGGGTCTACTGGTTGTTGTTGTGTCCTTTATATCAGAGGGTCTACTGGTTGTTGTGTCCTTTATATCAGAGGGTCTACTGGTTGTTGTTGTGTCCTTTATATCAGAGGGTCTACTGGTTGTTGTTGTGTCCTTTATATCAGAGGGTCTACTGGTTGTTGTTGTGTCCTTTATATCAGAGGGTCTACTGGTTGTTGTTGTGTCCTTTATATCAGAGGGTCTACTGGTTGTTGTTGTGTCCTTTATATCAGAGGGAGGGTCCTCAGACTGGTTGTTGTTGTGTCCTTTATATCAGAGGGTCTACTGGTTGTTGTGTCCTTTATATCAGAGGGTCTACTGGTTGTTGTGTCCTTTATATCAGAGGGTCTACTGGTTGTTGTTGTGTCCTTTATATCAGAGGGTCTACTCAGAGGGGTTGTTGTTGTGTCCTTTATATCAGAGGGTCTACTGGTTGTTGTGTCCTTTATATCAGAGGGTCTACTGGTTGTCCTGTCCTTTATATCAGAGGGTCTACTGGTTGTTGTTGTGTCCTTTATATCAGAGGGTCTACTGGTTGTTGTGTCCTTTATATCAGAGGGTCTACTGGTTGTTGTTCAGAGGGTCTACTGGTTGTTGTGTCCTTTATATCAGAGGGTCTACCTTTATATCAGAGGGGTTGTTGTTGTGTCCTTTATATCAGAGGGTCTACTGGTTGTTGTTGTGTCCTTTATATCAGAGGGTCTACTGGTTGTTGTGTCCTTTATATCAGAGGGTCTTGTTGTTGTGTCCTTTATATCAGAGGGTCTACTGGTTGTTGTTGTGTCCTTTATATCAGAGGGTCTACTGGTTGTTGTGTCCTTTATATCAGAGGGTCTACTGGTTGTTGTTGTGTCCTTTATATCAGAGGGTCTACTGGTTGTTGTTGTGTCCTTTATATCAGAGGGTCTACTGGTTGTTGTTGTGTCCTTTATATCAGAGGGTCTACTGGTTGTTGTTGTGTCCTTTATATCAGAGGGTCTACTGGTTGTTGTTGTGTCCTTTATATCAGAGGGTCTACTGGTTGTTGTTGTGTCCTTTATATCAGAGGGTCTACTGGTTGTTGTTGTGTCCTTTATATCAGAGGGTCTACTGGTTGTTGTTGTGTCCTTTATATCAGAGGGTCTACTGGTTGTTGTTGTGTCCTTTATATCAGAGGGTCTACTGGTTGTTGTTGTGTCCTTTATTCAGAGGGTCTACTGGTTGTTGTGTCCTTTATATCAGAGGGTCTACTGGTTGGTCCTTTATATCAGAGGGTCTACTGGTTGTTGTTGTGTCCTTTATATCAGAGGGTCTACTGGTTGTTGTTTGTCCTTTATATCAGAGGGTCTACTGGTTGTTGTTGTGTCCTTTATATCAGAGGGTCTACTGGTTGTTGTGTCCTTTATATCAGAGGGTCTAGGGTCCTTTATATCAGAGGGTCTACTGGTTGTTGTGTCCTTTATATCAGAGGGTCTACTGGTTGTTGTTGTGTCCTTTATATCAGACTGGTTGTTGGTCTACTGGTTGTTGTTGTGTCCTTTATATCAGAGGGTCTACTGGTTGTTGTGTCCTTTATATCAGAGGGTCTATTGGTTGTTGTTGTGTCCTTTATATCAGAGGGTCTACTGGTTGTTGTTGTGTCCTTTATATCAGAGGGTCTACTGGTTGTTGTGTCCTTTATATCAGAGGGTCTACTGGTTGTTGTCCTGTCCTTTATATCAGAGGGTCTACTGGTTGTTGTGTCCTTTATATCAGAGGGTCTACTGGTTGTCCTGTCCTTTATATCAGAGGGTCTACTGGTTGTTGTTGTGTCCTTTATATCAGAGGGTCTACTGGTTGTTGTTGTGTCCTTTATATCAGAGGGTCTACTGGTTGTTGTTGTGTCCTTTCAATTCGTATCTCATTAAGACCTAGTCAACCAGACAACCAGGAAGAGTAGCTGTAGCTTTCATAACAGCTAATGACGATCCTATTAACATAACAAATACCAGGTGAGGTGAGTTCCTTACTAATCAATGACCTGATCAGTCAAGTACAAGGAAGGAGTGAAAACCTGCAGACACTATACCCTCCATTTAATGAGTTTCAGTACGCAATAAGGCAAGAGAACTTGTGGATTATCTTGAATAACACACAGCTCACGTCTGTTCATAGACACATAGAGGAGTGGTAAACAGAGAGTGATTTATTCAAATAGAACGGCCAACAGGCATTACCAGTGGATTATCGTGAATAACCATATCAACCAATCAGCATCAGGATCCAAAGGATCAATTTCATAATGTGCTTTATAATGTGCTTTATATCCTTATTAACAACAAACACAGTGTGTCTCTTGCTTATCGCTTGCTAACGTTTGTCTGGTACAGCTGATTGTCTACTGAAGCAGCTGTTGTCTGTATAAAACTGTCTGCAAACTGAAAAAAAAAAAAACTAGTTCTTCGACAGCAACACCACCACAGCCCTGAAGTACTACAACAAGCAGTAGACAGTGGAGTTCAAACACAGTTTGTGTCGTCTTGAGTGATGAGACAAGGTATCCCTGTTGGCTGCATGGCTGTTTGTCTGTCACATCTGAACAACAGAAACCAGAGTCGCTCGAGGTTATACATCCAACATGACTGACGCACACACACACACACACACACACACACACACACACACACACACACACACACACACACACACACAGGCACACACACACACACACACACACACACACACACACACACACACACACACACACACACACACACACACACACACACACACACACAGGCACACACACACACACACACACAGTCTCAGCTGCCTCTCTCCCCTTCGCTCTCTCTCTCTCTCTCTCTCTCCCTCTATGTCTATATTTTCTCCTAACAAAATGCAGATGTTCTCCTCAACAGGCAGCTAAGGTCACTGAGTCTTGTACATTGGTCTGTATCTATTACCACTATAATATTTTTTCTAAATTTCAGGTGCAGTATTTTGGTGTGACATTTATCCCATACTTTTATCCCATTACAAACATTATAATCCTTTTTAAACCGAGATTAAACTACAAATGTGCATTTCACGACAAGTTTGCAAATTCTTAAGAAAAAAAAGAGTGATGAAATTAAGATCCTACATCTGTAGGAGTCCAGAATTTGGTGGCTCTTTTCTCCATTTGGAATTTTCTCCCAAGTCATGACAAACAGGCTAGTTTTGGGGCATTTCTTGCCTAAAGGCTAGTTTTGGGACATTTCTTGCCTAAAGGCTAGTTTGGGGACATTTCTTGCCTAAAGGCTAGTTTGGGGACATTTCTTGCCTAAAGGCTAGTTTGAGGACATTTCTTGCCTAAAGGCTAGTTTGGGGACATTTCTTGCCTAAAGGCTAGTTTGGGGGCATTTCTTGCCTAAAGTCTAGTTTGGGGACATTTCTTGCCTAAAGGCTAGTTTGGGGACATTTCTTGCCTAAAGGCTAGTTTGGGGACATTTCTTGCCTAAAGGCTAGCTTTGGGACATTTCTTGCCTAAAGGCTAGCTTTGGGGCATTTCTTGCCTAAAGGCTAGTTTTGGGGACATTTCTTGCTAAAGGCTAGTTTTGGGACATTTCTTGCCTAAAGGCTAGTTTGGGGACATTTCTTGCCTAAAGGCTAGTTTGGGGACATTTCTTGCCCAAAGGCTAGTTTTGGGACATTTCTTGTCTAAAGGCTAGTTTGGGGGCATTTCTTGCCTAAAGGCTAGTTTTGGGGCATTTCTTGCCTAAAGGCTAGTTTGGGGACATTTCTTGCCTAAAGGCTAGCTTTGGGGCATTTCTTGCCTAAAGGCTAGTTTTGGGACATTTCTTGCCTAAAGGCTAGTTTTGGGGCATTTCTTGCCTAAAGGCTAGTTTTGGGGCATTTCTTGCCTAAAGGCTAGTTTTGGGGACATTTCTTGCTAAAGGCTAGTTTTGGGACATTTCTTGCCTAAAGGCTAGTTTGGGGACATTTCTTGCCTAAAGGCTAGTTTGGGGACATTTCTTGCCCAAAGGCTAGTTTGGGGACATTTCTTGCCTAAAGGCTAGTTTTGGGGCATTTCTTGCCTAAAGGCTAGTTTTGGGGCATTTCTTGCCTGAAGGCTAGTTTGGGGGAATTTCTTGCCTAAAGGCTAGTTTTGGGGCATTTCTTGCCTAAAGGCTAGTTTGGGGACATTTCTTGCCTAAAGGCTAGTTTTGGGGCATTTCTTGCCTAAAGGCTAGTTTGGGGACATTTCTTGCCTAAAGGCTAGTTTTGGGACATTTCTTGCCTAAAGGCTAGTTTGGGGGCATTTCTTGCCTAAAGTCTAGTTTGGGGGCATTTCTTGCCTAAAGGCTAGGTTTGGGGACATTTCTTGCCTAAAGGCTAGTTTTAGCGCATTTCTTGCCTAAAGGCTAATTTTGGGGCATTTCTTGCCTAAAGGCTAGTTTGGGGACATTTCTTGCCTAAAGGCTAGTTTTGGGGCATTTCTTGCCTAAAGGCTAGTTTGGGGACATTTCTTGCCTAAAGGATAGTTTTGGGACATTTCTTGCCTAAAGGCTAGTTTGGGGGCATTTCTTGCCTAAAGGCTAGTTTGGGGACATTTCTTGCCTAAAGGCTAGTTTTGGGGCATTTCTTGCCTAAAGGCTAGTTTTGGGGCATTTCTTGCCTAAAGGCTAGTTTTGGGGACATTTCTTGCTAAAGGCTAGTTTTGGGACATTTCTTGCCTAAAGGCTAGTTTGGGGACATTTCTTGCCTAAAGGCTAGTTTGGGGACATTTCTTGCCCAAAGGCTAGTTTTGGGACATTTCTTGTCTAATGGCTAGTTTGGGGGCATTTCTTGCCTAAAGGCTAGTTTTGGGGCATTTCTTGCCTAAAGGCTAGTTTGGGGACATTTCTTACCTAAAGGCTAGTTTGGGGACATTTCTTGCCCAAAGGCTAGTTTGGGGACATTTCTTGCCTAAAGGCTAGTTTTGGGGCATTTCTTGCTAAAGGCTAGTTTTGGGACATTTCTTGCCTAAAGGCTAGTTTGGGGACATTTCTTGCCTAAAGGCTAGCTTTGGGGCATTTCTTGCCTAAAGGCTAGTTTTGGGACATTTCTTGCCTAAAGGCTAGTTTTGGGGCATTTCTTGCCTAAAGGCTAGTTTTGGGGCATTTCTTGCCTAAAGGCTAGTTTTGGGGACATTTCTTGCTAAAGGCTAGTTTTGGGACATTTCTTGCCTAAAGGCTAGTTTGGGGACATTTCTTACCTAAAGGCTAGTTTGGGGACATTTCTTGCCCAAAGGCTAGTTTGGGGACATTTCTTGCCTAAAGGCTAGTTTTGGGGCATTTCTTGCCTAAAGGCTAGTTTTGGGGCATTTCTTGCCTAAAGGCTAGTTTGGGGGCATTTCTTACCTAAAGGCTAGTTTTGGGGCATTTCTTGCCTAAAGGCTAGTTTGGGGACATTTCTTGCCTAAAGGCTAGTTTTGGGGCATTTCTTGCCTAAAGGCTAGTTTGGGGACATTGCTTGCCTAAAGGCTAGTTTGGGGGCATTTCTTGCCTAAAGTCTAGTTTGGGGGCATTTCTTGCCTAAAGGCTAGGTTTGGGGACATTTCTTGCCTAAAGGCTAGTTTTGGCGCATTTCTTGCCTAAAGGCTAGTTTGGGGACATTTCTTGCTAAAGGCTAGTTTTGGGACATTTCTTGCCTAAAGGCTAGTTTGGGGACATTTCTTGCCTAAAGGCTAGCTTTGGGGCATTTCTTGCCTAAAGGCTAGTTTTGGGACATTTCTTGCCTAAAGGCTAGTTTTGGGGCATTTCTTGCCTAAAGGCTAGTTTTGGGGCATTTCTTGCCTAAAGGCTAGTTTTGGGGACATTTCTTGCTAAAGGCTAGTTTTGGGACATTTCTTGCCTAAAGGCTAGTTTGGGGACATTTCTTACCTAAAGGCTAGTTTGGGGACATTTCTTGCCTAAAGGCTAGTTTTGGGGCATTTCTTGCCTAAAGGCTAGTTTTGGGGCATTTCTTGCCTAAAGGCTAGTTTGGGGCATTTCTTGCCTAAAGGCTAGTTTTGGGCATTTCTTGCCTAAAGGCTAGTTTGGGGCATTTCTTGCCTAAAGGCTAGTTTTGGGGCATTTCTTGCCTAAAGGCTAGTTTGGGGACATTGCTTGCCTAAAGGCTAGTTTGGGGGCATTTCTTGCCTAAAGGCTAGTTTGGGGCATTTCTTGCCTAAAGGCTAGTTTGGGGACATTTCTTGCCTAAAGGCTAGTTTTGGGGCATTTCTTGCCTAAAGGCTAGTTTTGGGGACATTTCTTGCCTAAAGGCTAAAGGCCCAAAGGCTAGTTTTGGGGCATTTCTTGCCTAAAGGCTAGTTTTGGGGCATTTCTTGCCTAAAGGCTAGTTTGGGGGCATTTCTTGCCTAAAGGCTAGTTTTGGGGCATTTCTTGCCTAAAGGCTAGTTTGGGGACATTTCTTGCCTAAAGGCTAGTTTTGGGGCATTTCTTGCCTAAAGGCTAGTTTGGGGACATTTCTTGCCTAAAGGCTAGTTTTGGGACATTTCTTGCCTAAAGGCTAGTTTGGGGGCATTTCTTGCCTAAAGTCTAGTTTGGGGACATTTCTTGCCTAAAGGCTAGTTTGGGGACATTTCTTGCCTAAAGGCTAGTTTTGGCGCATTTCTGCGCACACAACTATCATATTTTTTCTAAATTTCAGGTGCAGTATTTTGATGGGACCTTTATCCCATACTTTTATCCCATATTTTATCCATGATGTTTTAAATTGTAAAGGGTTCACCAAATGTTGCTACCATAAAGAAGGAGTTAAATCATTTAAGCCACATTCTAATTGGGAGTCTTACTAAATGCAAAATCTGCTCTGTGTGCTTTAGAGACTTCATGGCCGTGTCAAACCTCCCAGATAAACTTCTTGTCAGACCAAGGTAAGGGTTTCAGGGTTGTTTCTCCTAGGTTGAAATGGTATCTAATTTCCTGAGACCTGGACTTTTCCTGAAAGATCATTATTATTTGATATTTGATTATTTGATATTATATTATATTAATGGATAGTGCCCAGTCCTTACACTACTGCTTTAATAAGGACAGGCTTTGTTGCCCCTGTTCTGTTGATTACTGTCAAGATTACTAAGTCAGCTGCATATAATACAAACTTTATTTATTTTTCTTCTTGGGTGAGTCCCAGAGAAGTAGATAGTTCTAATATGGTAGCCAGTTCATTTATATACATATTGAATAAGGTTGTACTAATACTGAAACCTTCCCTCACTGCTCTGTCCTGACTAAAGATTTGTGTTATTTTGTATTCAACTTTTACACAACATTAGTTTTCCTGATAGATCACATGAATAATATCATAGACCTCTTACACAACATTCACTCCCGGATCTCACAGCTAGCTGGCTGCTATCCGTGTGTCTATCTGCTTTCGTCGATTCCGGAGCAAACATCAATTACTCCGGAGCTAGCGAGCTCCGTCAACCACTCCTGAGCTCCGTCAATC
This sequence comes from Oncorhynchus nerka, assembly GCF_034236695.1. Classification (NCBI taxonomy): domain Eukaryota; kingdom Metazoa; phylum Chordata; class Actinopteri; order Salmoniformes; family Salmonidae; genus Oncorhynchus; species Oncorhynchus nerka. Next base: position 3,576,538 of record NC_088415.1, on the reverse strand, counting down.
ACTCCTGGGCTGCAGTCACCTATCCGGACCCGTTTTACTGCCTACACGGAGCCCCTCCGGGCCTTCACAACTGGACTGCCGACGTTATCTACCCGAAGGAGATCCGGCTGGCTCCTCCGTCGCGACGTTACCTGAATGCCCATCTGCGGCCTGCTAACCGTTAGCTGTCTTACCGGATGCTCTCAGAATAGACAATCGGACAATTTATTTATTTTTATTATTATTATGTTTCTTCTTGGGCCTCTATAACTATATCTATTGTTTTTATTTTTTTGTTGTTGTGTGATTTGGACTAATCCCCTCTACAACACGGAACTCCACTAATCTACTGACGGAACGCAAGAGGTGGCTAACAACAGACCTCCATCCTATGCTAGCTTGCTACTGATGTCCTGGCTAGCTGTCTAAATCGCCGTGACCCCCAAACCAACCTCTCCACTCCCTGGACCCTTTTGATCACTCGACTAAGGATGCCTCTCCTTAATGTCAATATGTCTTGTCCATTGCTGTTCTGGTTAGTGTTTATTGGCTTATTTCACTGTAGAGCCTCTAGTCCTGCTCACTATACCTTATCCAACTTATTAGTTCCACCACCCACACATGCAATGACATCTCCTGGTTTCAATGATGTTTCTAGAGACAATATCTCTCTCTTCATCACTCAATACCTAGGTTTACCTCCACTGTACTCACATCCTACCATACCTTTGTCTGTACATTATACCTTGATGCTATTTTATCGCCCCCAGAAACCTCCTTTTACTCTCTGTTCCAGACGTTCTAGACGACCAATTCTTATTGCTTTTAGCCGTACCCTTATTCTTCTCCTCCTATGTTCCTCTGGCGATGTAGAGGTGAATCCAGGCCCTGCAGTGCCTAGCTCCACTCCTATTCCCCAGGCGCTCTCTTTTGATGACTTCTGTAACCGTAATAGCCTTGGTTTCATGCATGTTAACATTAGAAGCCTCCTCCCTAAGTTTGTTCTTTTCACTGCTTTAGCACACTCTGCCAACCCGGATGTTCTAGCTGTGTCTGAATCCTGGCTTAGGAAGACCACCAAAAATTCAGAAATTTTAATTCCAAACTACAACATTTTCAGACAAGATAGAACTGCCAAAGGGGGCGGTGTTGCAATCTACTGCAAAGATAGCCTGCAGAGTTCTGTCCTACTATCCAGGTCTGTACCCAAACAATTTGAACTTCTACTTTTAAAAATCCACCTCTCTAAAAACAATTCTCTCACCGTTGCTGCCTGCTATAGACCACCCTCTGCTCCCAGCTGTGCTCTGGACACCATATGTGAACTGATTGCCCCCCATCTATCTTCAGAGCTCGTGCTGCTAGGCGACCTAAACTGGAACATGCTTAACACCCCAGCCATCCTACAATCTAAACTTGATGCCCTCAATCTCACACAAATTATCAATGAACCTACCAGGTACCCCCCCAAAGCCTTAAACACGGGCACCCTCATAGATATCATCCTAACCAACTTTCCCTCTAAATACACCTCTGCTGTCTTCAACCAAGATCTCAGCGATCACTGCCTCATTGCCTGCATCCGTAATGGGTCAGCGGTCAAACGACCTCCACTCATCACTGTAAAACGCTCCCTGAAACACTTCAGCGAGCAGGCCTTTCTAATCGACCTGGCCGGGGTGTCCTGGAAGGATATTGATCTCATCCCGTCAGTAGAGGATGCCTGGATATTTTTTAAAAATGCCTTCCTAACAATCTTAAATAAACATGCCCCATTCAAGAAAATTAGAACCAGGAACAGATATAGCCCTTGGTTCTCCCCAGACCTGACTGCCCTTAACCAACACAAAAACATCCTATGGCGTTCTGCATTAGCATCGAACAGCCCCGTGATATGCAGCTGTTCAGGGAAGCTAGAAACCGTTATACACAGGCAGTTAGAAAAGCCAAGGCTAGCTTTTTCAAGCAGAAATTTGCTTCCTGCAACACTAACTCTAAAAGTTCTGGGACACTGTAAAGTCCATGGAGAATAAGAACACCTCCTCCCAGCTGCCCACTGCACTGAAGATATGAAACACTGTCACCACTGATAAATCCACCATAATTGAGAATTTCAATAAGCATTTTTCTACGGCTGGCCATGCTTTCCACCTGGCAACTCCTACCCCGGTCAACAGCACTGCACCCCCAACAGCAACTCGCCCAAGCCTTCCCCATTTCTCCTTCTCCCAAATCCATTCAGCTGAAGTTCTGAAAGAGCTGAAAAATCTGGACCCCTACAAATCAGCCGGGCTAGACAATCTGGACCCTTTCTTTCTAAAATTATCTGCCGAAATTGTTGCCACCCCTATTACTAGCCTGTTCAACCTCTCTTTCGTGTCATCTGAGATTCCCAAAGATTGGAAAGCAGCTGCGGTCATCCCCCCTCTTCAAAGGGGGACACTCTTGACCCAAACTGCTACAGACCTATATCTATCCTACCATGCCTTTCTAAGGTCTTCGAAAGCCAAGTCAACAAACAGATTACCGACCATTTCGAATCTCACCATACCTTCTCTGCTATGCAATCTGGTTTCAGAGCTGGTCATGGGTGCACCTCAGCCACGCTCAAGGTCCTAAACGATATCTTAACCGCCATCGATAAGAAACATTACTGTGCAGCCGTATTCATTGATCTGGCCAAGGCTTTCGACTCTGTCAACCACCACATCCTCATCGGCAGACTCGACAGCCTTGGTTTCTCAAATGATTGCCTCGCCTGGTTCACCAACTACTTCTCTGATAGAGTTCAGTGTGTCAAATCGGAGGGTCTGCTGTCCGGACCTCTGGCAGTCTCTATGGGGGTGCCACAGGGTTCAATTCTTGGACCGACTCTCTTCTCTGTATACATCAATGAGGTCGCTCTTGCTGCTGGTGAGTCTCTGATCCACCTCTACGCAGACGACACCATTCTGTATACTTCCGGCCCTTCTTTGGACACTGTGTTAACAACCCTCCAGGCAAGCTTCAATGCCATACAACTCTCCTTCCGTGGCCTCCAATTGCTCTTAAATACAAGTAAAACTAAATGCATGCTCTTCAACCGATCGCTACCTGCACCTACCCGCCTGTCCAACATCACTACTCTGGACGGCTCTGACTTAGAATACGTGGACAACTACAAATACTTAGGTGTCTGGTTAGACTGTAAACTCTCCTTCCAGACCCATATCAAACATCTCCAATCCAAAGTTAAATCTAGAATTGGCTTCCTATTTCGCAACAAAGCATCCTTCACTCATGCTGCCAAACATACCCTTGTAAAATTGACCATCCTACCAATCCTCGACTTTGTCGATGTCATTTACAAAATAGCCTCCAATACCCTACTCAACAAATTGGATGCAGTCTATCACAGTGCTATCCGTTTTGTCACCAAAGCCCCATATACTACCCACCATTGCGACCTGTACGCTCTCGTTGGCTGGCCCTCGCTTCATACTCGCCGCCAAACCCACTGGCTCCATGTCATCTACAAGACCCTGCTAGGTAAAGTCCCCCTTATCTCAGCTCGCTGGTCACCATAGCATCTCCCACCTGTAGCACACGCTCCAGCAGGTATATCTCTCTAGTCACCCCCAAAACCAATTCTTTCTTTGGCCGCCTCTCCTTCCAGTTCTCTGCTGCCAATGACTGGAACGAACTACAAAAATCTCTTAAATTGGAAACACTTATCTCCCTCACTAGCTTTAAGCACCAACTGTCAGAGCATCTTACAGATTACTGCACCTGTACATAGCCCACCTATAATTTAGCCCAAACAACTACCTCTTTCCCAACTGTATTTAATTTATTTATTTATTTTGCTCCTTTGCACCCCATTATTTTTATTTCTACTTTGCACATTCTTCCATTGCAATACTACCATTCCAGTGTTTTACTTGCTATATTGTATTTACTTTGCCACCATGGCCTTTTTTGCCTTTACCTCCCTTCTCACCTAATTTGCTCACATTGTATATAGACTTGTTTTTTTTTTTTTTTTTTTTACTGTATTATTGACTGTATGTTTGTTTTACTCCATGTGTAACTCTGTGTCGTTGTATGTGTCGAACTGCTTTGCTTTATCTTGGCCAGGTCGCAATTGTAAATGAGAACTTGTTCTCAACTTGCTTACCTGGTTAAATAAAGGTGAAATAAAAAAAATTAGTTTTCCTTATAGATCACATGAATAATATCCTTCATGCCATATAACATGGAAGACTTTTTGAAAGTCTATAAAACAAGCAAATATTTCTCCTTTGTGAGTTTGGTGGATGTTTTTTTCTATGACCAAGGTGTGGACGGTACATACAGTGCCTTCGGAAAGTATTCAGACCCCATGACCTTCTCCACATTTTGTTACGTTACAGCCTTATTATAACATTTATTAAATCGTTTTTTTCCCCTCATCAATCTACAAACAATAATCCATAACGACAAAAGTGAAAACAGGTCTTAAGAATTTTTGCAAATGTATAAAAAAATAAATAAAAACAGAAATACCTTATTTACATACGTATTCAGACCCTTTGCATTGAGGCGCGAATTTGAGATCAGGTGCATCCTGTTTCCATTGATCATCCTTGAGATGTTTCTACAACTTGATTGATTGGACATCATTTGGAAAGGCACGCATCTATCTGTCTTTATAGGTCAGTGCAAAAACCAAGCCATGAGGTCGAAGGAATTTTTAGTAGAGGTCCGACACAGGATTGTGTAGAAGCACAGATCTGAGAAAGGGTACCAAACATTTTCTGCAGCATTGAAGGTCTCCAAGAACACAGTAGCCTTCATCATTCTTAAATGGAAGAAGTTTCAAACCACCAAGATTCTTCCTAGAGCTGGCTGCCCGGCCAAACTGAGCAATCGGGGGAGAAGGACTTTGGTCAGGGAGGTGACCAAGAACCCGCTGGTCACTCTGACAGAGCTCTACAGTTCCTCTGTGGAGATGGGAGAACCTTCCAGAAGGACAACCATGTATGCAGCACCCTAACAATCAGGAGCAAAGTACAGAGAGATCCTTGATGAAAACCTGCTCCAGAGCGCTCAGGACCTCAGCCTGGGGGTGAAGGTTCACCTTCCAGTAGGACAATGACCCTAAGCACACAGCCAAGAGAACGCAGGAGTGGCTTTGGGACACGTCTCTGAATGTCCTTGAGTTGCCCAACCAGAGCCCGGACTTGAGGGCTGAAGTCATTGGCAGGAGAAGAGTTCTGAAGTCATTGGCAGGAGAAGAGATCTGAAGTAATTGGCAGGAGAAGAGATCTGAAGTCATTGACAGGAGCAGAGATCTGAAGTCATTGGCAGGAGAAGAGATCTGAAGTCATTGGCAGGAGAAGAGATCTGAAGTCATTGACAGGAGAAGAGATCTGAAGTCATTGGCAGGAGAAGAGATCTGAAGTCATTGACAGGAGAAGAGATCTGAAGTCATTGGCAGGAGAAGAGGGCTGATGTCATTGGCAGGAGAAGAGAACTGAAGTCATTGACAGGAGAAGAGATCTGAAGTCATTGACAGGAGAAGAGATCTGAAGTCATTGACAGGAGAAGAGGGCTGAAGTCATTGGCAGGAGAAGAGATCTGAAGTCATTGGCAGGAGAAGAGATCTGAAGTCACTGGCAGGAGAAGAGATCTGAAGTCATTGGCAGGAGAAGAGATCTGAAGTCATTGACAGGAGAAGAGATCTGAAGTCATTGGCAGGAGAAGAGATCTGAAGTCATTGGCAGGAGAAGAGATCTGAAGTCATTGGCAGGAGAAGAGGGCTGATGTCATTGGCAGGAGAAGAGATCTGAAGTCATTGACAGGAGAAGAGATCTGAAGTCATTGACAGGAGAAGAGATCTGAAGTCATTGGCAGGAGAAGAGATCTGAAGTCATTGACAGGAGCAGAGATCTGAAGTCATTGGCAGGAGAAGAGATCTGAAGTCATTGGCAGGAGAAGAGATCTGAAGTCATTGGCAGGAGAAGAGATCTGAAGTCATTGACAGGAGCAGAGATCTGAAGTCATTGGCAGGAGAAGAGATCTGAAGTCATTGGCAGGAGAAGAGATCTGAAGTCACTGGCAGGAGAAGAGATCTGAAGTCATTGGCAGGAGAAGAGATCTGAAGTCATTGACAGGAGAAGAGATCTGAAGTCATTGGCAGGAGAAGAGATCTGAAGTCATTGGCAGGAGAAGAGATCTGAAGTCATTGGCAGGAGAAGAGGGCTGAAGTCATTGGCAGGAGAAGAGGGCTGATGTCATTGGCAGGAGAAGAGATCTGAAGTCATTGGCAGGAGAACAGGGCTGAAGTCATTGGCAGGAGAAGAGATCTGAAGTCATTGACAGGAGAAGAGATCTGAAGTCATTGACAGGAGAAGAGATCTGAAGTCATTGACAGGAGAAGAGGGCTGAAGTCATTGGCAGGAGAAGAGATCTGAAGTCATTGGCAGGAGAAGAGATCTGAAGTCATTGACAGGAGAAGAGGGCTGAAGTCATTGGCAGGAGAACAGGGCAGAAGTCATTGACCGCCTGCAAAACAAAGGATCATATTGTGGTCCTAGGTGAGATACGAATCTATCTTCCTTATAGGAAGTGGTACTATATCTTCTGTCATCAACATAGTATTACATTTGTAATGTATTTTGTTCTGACTTACTATTCTTGATGTTTTATTCTCTGATTACTAAACGTCTGTTTTTTGTTTATGTGTGTGTGTCTATTCTAACTGATGTGGGATAAAATGAGAAGAGCACTGATACGACGTTCCGCTACTTCCCATAACGGTACCGACCCACAATTCATTACTGTTTGTTATCTGTCAACACCTTCCATAGGCCATTGTGCACAGTATAACACCATTGAGAATGAGTCGAAGGACATCATCCACATTGTCCCGGTGAATGAGTTGCGGAAAGAGAGCTCTGTCGTGATGGAAAAGTAGACCTTTAACTGGGACGATTGACCAGCTATTCTTGGAGGTCAAAGTTGAGGAAGATCTGCACTGACACGTACACGAGTTAAGTACCACCTGTCTGGGTGTATTGACGTCGTGATTACGCAATGTTTTATTGTCTTCTCGGTGTGTTTGTGAGTTTGAACATGTGATATTTCCAATCTGGATTGTCCTACTGTCACGTTCTGACCTTAATTTCCTTTGTTTTGTATTTATTTAGTATGGTCAGGGCGTGAGTTGGGTGGGTTGTCTATGTTTGTTTTTCTAGGTTTTGGGAATTTCTATGTTTCGGCCTAGTATGGTTCTCAATCAGAGGCAGGTGTCATTAGTTGTCTCTGATTGAGAATCATACTTAGGTAGCCTGGGTATCACTGTGTGTTTGTGGGTGATTGTTTCCGTGTCTGTGTTTGTTCGCCACACGGTACTGTTTCGGTTTTGTTCACGTTTATTGTTTTGTATTCATTGAGTGTTCAGTTCATGTTTTTAAATAAACAACCATGGACACTTACCACGCCGCATCTTGGTCCGATCCTTGCTACACCTCCTCTTCAGACGAAGAGGAGGAAAACCCTTACACCTACACGCATTACAAGTCCAGAGAAAGGAATTATACGAGGACTGTAGTATTCTTAATTCCCTTGACATGTGGCACGGTGCCAAAAAATCTGGGCAAGAAACTACATGCGGTGAGTGTAACTACAAATGATATGTGCTCTAATGATAATAATAATTGTTGATATTGGTCTATAAACACATTTTGTATATCCCAATTCCCAGAGAGCTTGCGTAGGCAACCCTGGAGCTATTGGAGACAAAGTGCCATAACATATTTGTCTAAATCCCAGTCTCTGATATTTCAACCAGCAACTTTTCGGGTACTGGCAGTGTGTGACAGCAGAGCTGTCCTCGGTTTGGGATGTCTGGAAATCCTAGGACAAGCCTCCGCAAATCCATTATGTCAAACATCACTCCAGGTAGACGAGTAGCGACTTGCTCCAGCACCTCTCTCTTTTCCTCAAAGGCCAGCTCTCTAAACTTAGCCTGTATAGATAATAAAAAATAAAAAACTGAATTAAGTCAAATATTGTGTCATTTTATTTGAATGTTGTGAAACGGGTAAACAGAAATGCAAGTAAAAGATTTTCACCAACCTTCCTCTGGGCCTGCCTCTTCTGTCAGTCGGGTAGCCTACTCGCGGTCTTCCTCTCCTTGTCGTTCTGCAGCCCTACCTCTTCCTCTCCCCTATTTCCAACTCCTCTGTTCAAGTCAATTGGGGGGGGACGGGGACTGCTGCTCTTAAAAACTGGAACAAACAGAACAAACACATGTAATCAACATTGTTGAAATGTGAAAAACAAGGTATTTTATTGTTTTCAGTACACGTTATAAGATGTAGCCGATAATTTATAAGGATTCTAATGCAATCACACACTTAAAAAGTCAATAGGCTACACAACATGATAATAACTAACTGATAACTAATGTAGATAATAAAATAACCACTTGTATAGATAGCAAATTAAATGCAGTAGTTGTTCTTGATAACATTTACATTTACATTTACATTTAAGTCATTTAGCAGACGCTCTTATCCAGAGCGACTTACAAATTGGTGCATTCACCTTATGACCTCCAGTGGAACAGTAGTGCATCTAAATCTTTTCAGGGGGGGGGGTGAGAGGGATTACTTTATCCTATCCTAGGTATTCCTTAAAGAGGTGGGGTTTCAGGTGTCTCCGGAAGGTGGTGATTGACTCCGCTGTCCTGGCGTCGTGAGGGAGTTTGTTCCACCATTGGGGGGCCAGAGCAGCGAACAGTTTTGACTGGGCTGAGCGGGAACTGTACTTCCTCAGTGGTAGGGAGGCGAGCAGGCCAGAGGTGGATGAACGCAGTGCCCTTGTTTGGGTGTAGGGCCTGATCAGAGCCTGGAGGTACTGAGGTGCCGTTCCCTCACAGCTCCGTAGGCAAGCACCATGGTCTTGTAGCGGATGCGAGCTTCAACTGGAAGCCAGTGGAGGGAGCGGAGGAGCGGGTGACGTGAGAGAACTTGGGAAGGTTGAACACCAGACGGGCTGCGGCGTTCTGGATGAGTTGTAGGGGTTTAATGGCACAGGCAGGGAGCCCAGCCAACAGCGAGTTGCAGTAATCCAGACGGGAGATGACAAGTGCCTGGATTAGGACCTGCGCCGCTTCCTGTGTGAGGCAGGGTCGTACTCTGCGGATGTTGTAGAGCATGAACCTACAGGAACGGGCCACCGCCTTGATGTTAGTTGAGAACGACAGGGTGTTGTCCAGGATCACGCCAAGGTTCTTAGCGCTCTGGGAGGAGGACACAATGGAGTTGTCAACCGTGATGGCGAGATCATGGAACGGGCAGTCCTTCCCCGGGAGGAAGAGCAGTTCCATCTTGCCGAGGTTCAGCTTGAGGTGGTGATCCGTCATCCACACGGATATGTCTGCCAGACATGCAGAGATGCGATTCGCCACCTGGTCATCAGAAGGGGGAAAGGAGAAGATTAATTGTGTGTCGTCTGCATAGCAATGATAGGAGAGACCATGTGAGGTTATGACAGAGCCAAGTGACTTGGTGTATAGCGAGAATAGGAGAGGGCCTAGAACAGAGCCCTGGGGGACACCAGTGGTGAGAGCACGTGGTGTGGAGACGGATTCTCGCCACGCCACCTGGTAGGAGCGACCTGTCAGGTAGGACGCAATCCAAGCGTGGGCCGCGCCGGAGATGCCCAACTCGGAGAGGGTGGAGAGGAGGATCTGATGGTTCACAGTATCGAAGGCAGCCGATAGGTCTAGAAGGATGAGAGCAGAGGAGAGAGAGTTAGCTTTAGCAGTGCGGAGCGCCTCCGTGATACAGAGAAGAGCAGTCTCAGTTGAATGACTAGTCTTGAAACCTGACTGATTTGGATCAAGAAGGTCATTCTGAGAGAGATAGCGGGAGAGCTGGCCAAGGACGGCACGTTCAAGAGTTTTGGAGAGAAAAGAAAGAAGGGATACTGGTCTGTAGTTGTTGACATCGGAGGGATCGAGTGTAGGTTTTTTCAGAAGGGGTGCAACTCTCGCTCTCTTGAAGACGGAAGGGACGTAGCCAGCGGTCAGGGATGAGTTGATGAGCGAGGTGAGGTAGGGGAGGAGGTCTCCGGAAATGGTCTGGAGAAGAGAGGAGGGGATAGGGTCAAGCGGGCAGGTTGTAGGGCGGCCGGCCGTCACAAGACGCGAGATTTCATCTGGAGAGAGAGGGGAGAAAGAGGTCAGAGCACAGGGTAGGGCAGTGTGAGCAGAACCAGCGGTGTCGTTTGACTTAGCAAACGAGGATCGGATGTCGTCGACCTTCTTTTCAAAATGGTTGACGAAGTCATCTGCAGAGAGGGAGGAGGGGGGAGGGGGAGGAGGATTCAGGAGGGAGGAGAAGGTTGCAAAGAGCTTCCTAGGGTTAGAGGCAGATGCTTGGAATTTAGAGTGGTAGAAAGTGGCTTTAGCAGCAGAGAGAGAAGAGGAAAATGTAGAGAGGAGGGAGTGAAAGGATGTCAGGTCCGCAGGGAGGCGAGTTTTCCTCCATTTCCGCTCGGCTGCCCGGAGCCCTGTTCTGTGAGCTCGCAATGAGTCGTCGAGCCACGGAGCGGGAGGGGAAGACCGAGCCGGCCTGGAGGATAGGGGACATAGAGAGTCAAAGGATGCAGAAAGGGAGGAGAGGAGGGTTGAGGAGGCAGAATCAGGAGATAGGTTGGAGAAGGTTTGAGCAGAGGGAAGAGATGATAGGATGGAAGAGGAGAGAGTAGCGGGGGAGAGAGAGCGAAGGTTGGGACGGCGCGATACCATCCGAGTAGGGGCAGTGTGGGAAGTGTTGGATGAGAGCGAGAGGGAAAAGGATACAAGGTAGTGGTCGGAGACTTGGAGGGGAGTTGCAACGAGGTTAGTGGAAGAACAGCATCTAGTAAAGATGAGGTCGAGCGTATTTCCTGCCTTGTGAGTAGGGGGGGAAGGTGAGAGGGTGAGGTCAAAAGAGGAGAGGAGTGGAAAGAAGGAGGCAGAGAGGAATGAGTCAAAGGTAGGCGTGGGGAGGTTAAAGTCGCCCAGAACTGTGAGAGGTGAGCCGTCCTCAGGAAAGGAGCTTATCAAGGCATCAAGCTCATTGATGAACTCTCCGAGGGAACCTGGAGGGCGATAAATGATAAGGATGTTAAGCTTGAAAGGGCTGGTAACTGTGACAGCATGGAATTCAAAGGAGGCGATAGACAGATGGGTAAGGGGAGAAAGAGAGAATGACCACTTGGGAGAGATGAGGACCCGGGTGCCACCACCCCGCTGACCAGAAGCTCTCGGGGTGTGCGAGAACACGTGGGCAGACGAAGAGAGAGCAGTAGGAGTAGCAGTGTTGTCTGTGGTGATCCATGTTTCCGTCAGTGCCAAGAAGTCGAGGGACTGGAGGGAGACATAGGCGGAGATGAACTCTGCCTTGTTGGCCGCAGATCGGCAGTTCCAGAGGCTACCGGAGACCTGGAACTCCACGTGGGTCGTGCGCGCTGGGACCACCAGATTAGGTGGCCGCGGCCACGCGGTGTGGAGCGTTTGTATGGTCTGTGCAGAGAGGAGAGAACAGGGATAGACAGACACATAGTTGACAGGCTACACAAGAGGCTACGCTAATGCAAAGGAGATTGGAATGACAAGTGGACTACACGTCACGAGTGTTCAGAGAGTTAAGCTTACGTAGCAAGAATCTTATTGACTAAAATGATTAAAATGATACAGTACTGCTGAATTAGGCTAGCTGGCAGAGGCTGCGTTGTTGACTAAGTAGGCTAGTTGGCATTGGCTGCGTTGTTGACACTACACTAATCAAGTCGTTCCGTTGAGTGTAATAGTTTCTACTGTGCTGCTATTCGGGGCCAGCTGGCTAGCTAGCAGTGTTGATTACGTTACGTTGCGTTAAAAGAACGACAATAGCTGGCTAACTAACCTAGGAAGTCGCTCTAGACTACACAATTATCTTTGATACAAAGACGGCTGTGTAGCTAGCTATGTAGCTAGCTACGATCAAACAAATCAAGCCGTTGTACTGTAATGAAATGAAATGAAAAATGTGATACTACCTGTGGAGCGAAGCGAAATGCGACCGGATTGTTGAGTGCAGAAGTTCTGTTCGGTAGACGTTGGCTAGCTGTTGGCTAGCTAGCAGAGTCTCCTATGTTAAGGACGACATAAAACTACACACTCTAAACTACACAATTATCTTGGGTACGAAGACAGCAAAGACAACTATGTAGCTAGCTAACACTACACTAATCAAGTCGTTCAGTTGAGTGTAATAGTTGTGCTGCTAATCGGTAGACGGTGGACTAGCTAACGGTGGACGTTAGCTAGCTGGCTAGCTGCAGGGCAGTGTAGACTGCGTTAGGACGACGAAATACGATAATTACGCAATTATCTATGAAACAAAGACGGCTGTGTAGCTAGCTAAGAAGAAATTGATAAGATTAGACAAATCAAACCGTTGTACTATAATGAAATGTAATGAAATGTAATACTACCTGCGGACCGAGTGCAGATGCGACCGCTCGCTCCAACCCGGAAGTGCATAACAAACACAATGCTAATACTCCAGGTAGCCATTTGGGTATATTAGGGTATATAGCATCAAATAATCTAGCTTTGTTTGTTTTTACTGCACTGGGCACTCTAAATCATACACATGCACTTTCAAATATTTCACAAAACAAGGTTTGTTTGAAAAACATAACTAGCTAGCTAGCTAAGGAGGACAAGAGCTAACTTAGCTCTCAAAAATGCAAGGTGTGCCAAGTTAAATGTTAAGTTGTGGAATTTCTATCCTTCTTAATGCGTTTGAGCCAATCAGTTGTATTGTGACAAGGTAGGGGTAGTATACAGAAGACAGCTCTATTTGGTAAAAGACCAAGTCCATGTTACAGCAAGAACAGCTCAGATAAGCAAAGAGAAATGACAGTGCATCATTACTTTAAGACATGAAGGTCAGTCAATCCGGAAAATATCAAGAACTTTGAAAGTTTCTTCAAGTGCAGTCGCAAAAACCATCAAGCGCTATGATGAAAGGAAGACCCAGAGTTACCTCTGCTGCAGAGAGTTCATTAGAGTATCCTGCCTCAGAAATTGCAGCACAATTAAATGCTTCACAGAGTTCAAGTAAGAGACATATTTCAAAATCAACTGTTCAAAGGAGACTGCATGAATCAGGTCTTCATGGTCGAATTGCTGCAAAGAAACCACTACTAAAGGACACCAATAAGAAGAAGAGATGATCAACTCTACGTGGCGGAGATGTCGCGTTGCATGAGGAAAATGGTGGTCACATCAGATACTGACAGGGTTTCTGATCCACAACCTTTTTAAAGGTATCTGTGACCAACAGCTGTATAAGTCTATTCCCAGTCATGTGAAATCCATAGACTAGGGCTAATGAATTCATTTCAATTGATTGAGTTCCTTATGTAAACTATAACTCAGTAAAATCATTGTATTTGTTATGTGTTGTGTTTGTATTTTTGTTCGTTATGTAATAACCGTATCACCAATTGATTGTTGAAGAATATAACACATGGCTTCCACATGAGCTTAGTTCATCTGGCTTAAACCCATCAGAACCCATCAGAACCCATCAGAACCCACAATATAAGCGTGTTTTACTCCATTGTTTGTAAACAATGCAATTGTAAACAAATACTGTATAGCTTCAAAACACGGGTTAAAACTATGATGTTCATATCATGGATGGTCAGTCATTGCATCCATAGCTCTGTCTGTAAATAGTTACGTTAATCCATCCCCGTCCTCCAGCTGTTTGTTGACAGCTTTTTATTTATTTATTTATTTTTATTTCACCTTTATTTAACCAGGTAGGCTAGTTGAGAACAAGTTCTCATTTACAATTGCGACCTGGCCAAGATAAAGCAAAGCAGTTCGACACATACAATGACACAGAGTTACACATGGAGTAAAACAAACATACAGTCAATAATACAGTATAAACAAGTCTATATACGATGTGAGCAAATGAGGTGAGATAGGGGAGGTAAAGGCAAAAAAAGGCCATGGTGGCAAAGTAAATACAATATAGCAAGTAAAACACTGGAATGGTAGATTTGCAATGGAAGAATGTGCAAAGTAGAAATAAAAATAATGGAGCAACATAAATGAATAACTTAAATACAGTAGGGATTTTGATATTGTTTGAACTGCAGATTGATCCTTGAAAATGGTAGGTAGAAACATGCAGCACTCACGACCAAATATGGTGTTGAGAGGAAGCCCAGTGTCCTCCAGCTGTTTGAAAAGGCTAGGTAGGTAGAAACATGTAGAATATAGCCACAGATGGAACAATGAGACAGATGTTTCACAGGATGTATAAAATGTGAGGCATCCGGTTGGCGTTTCCACTCACGACCAAATATGGTGTTTCCACTCACAACCAAATATGGTGTTGAGAGGAAGCCCAGTGTCCGTCAGTGGGGAGAAGATGGTGCGAGATGGATTTTGGCCAACATTCTGCACATTTTCTCATCGATGACACATTTGTTTTCCATACAGTTTTCTGTTTCCAAAAAGTCAGGGTGTTGTTGTGATTCCGGATGGCCAGACTGCTAGCAAGAATGACAAGAAACTGCCATGTGGGTCATTTCATCTTGTTCTTGATACCATGATACCATTGTTTTGAGGTGTTTTGACTGATGTCATGTCTATATGCTAATGTGGCTAAAAATCACTAGCTAGCTAACCAACAACTGTAACAATGTATTTGAGAGACAACAAGTGGTCATTATGCAAATGTTCTATATTTGTTCAATAAACATTGGAGACTAGATATAGTTTACGTTATCAACAAATCTAAGCCAACCCCGTCTGTTTTTCCCTGTAGTTACGCACACGTCATTTTAAACAACCAACCCGTCTCCGAAGCGAATCTTCAGCGCTACAGATTGAATTGAGACATTTCGTTCTCTTCTCTCGCTCTCTCTCTCCTACTAAAAAAATGTCCTCCAATTGATTTTACATTTGATTTCTTTTCATATTTCATTATCTTAGGTCTTTGAGTGGAAGCAGCAGGCAGGATCAGGACAAGGGCAGAGCAGTGCATTATGGATAATATCTCTATGTTCTGGCCAACCACTACGGTTATGAGGACAGCAGAGAGACGTGTGTGTGTGTGTGTGTGTGTGTGTGTGTGTGTGCGTGTACGTGTACGTGTGTGTGCGTGTACGTGTGTGTGTGTGCGTGTGTGTGTGTGTGTGTGTGTGTGTGTACGTGTGTGTGTGTGTGTGTGTGTGTGTGTGCACGTGTGTGTGTGCTCGCGTGTGTGTGTGCGTAAGATATAATATGTGCGTGTGCTTGCATTCATGCTTGCGTCGTGAGTGTGTGAGTGAGAGAGGTTTAATGTTCGGCTAAAGAGAAAGAGATGTAAGGTAACTACTGCCTGTTTTAAAACAGACTTCCCTCTTCTGTTGATGCTGCTGCCAAATATCGTTCTATAGATTCACTGTTCTCCACCTGTCCTCTCGCTCTATTAGCATCATAATCACCAGAAACATTACCCCAACTTATACTGTACCTCTGCATGTGTTGTTGTTGTTGTTGTTGTTGTTGTTGTTTAGATCTATGGTGTTTCCCATGCTGAGATAATAAGAGGTTATATCTACGGGATTAAAATCCTGCTGAGAGAGAGAAGCCTCTGTAAACATCCTCATCACTCACTCCCAGGGAGTGAGAGAGAAAGAGAAAAGGGAGGGAGGGGATTGGGAGGGACAGAGGGGAGAGAGAGAGGGAGGGAGGAAGGGGAATGAGAGAGAGAGGGAAGTGAAAGGGAGGGAGGGGAGAGAGAGAGAGGGAGGTGGAAGGGAGGAAGGGGAGCGAGAGAGGGAAGTGAAAGGGAGGGAGGGGAGAGAGTGAGAGAGGGAGGGAGGTGAAAGGGAGAGAGAGAAACATTCAACCAAAAGGTGTCTTCCACATTTGACCCGTTCTGAATCAGAATAAAGGGATGGTGGGAAACAGAGGGAGACATGTACATTTAACAGACGCTCTTATCCAGATACAGAACCAATTAGGGTTAAGTGCCTTGCTTAAGGGCACATCGACAGATTTTTCACCTTGTTGGGTTTGGGATTCGAACCATCGATCGTTTGGTAACAGACCAAATGCTCCAACCACTAGGCAGTAGGGGGCGCTAGGGAGATATGGGGAGATAGAGGGTAGAGAGAGAGAGAGGGAGAGAGAGAGAGGGTAGAGAGAGAGATGCAGATGCAGATGTTGAAGTATTTTGACAGCTAAGTACTTATGATAGTAACAAAATCACTCAAGCAATAACTTGCACAAACAAAAATACTTTCATCTGACATTTCAAGAATGTTATTGTTGTATTTTATTAGGATCTCTATTATCTCCTGCAGCTCCTCTTCCTGGTTGTTTATTAAGGATCTCCGTTATCTCCTGCAGCTCCTCTTCCTGGTTGTTTATTAAGGATCTCCGTTATCTCCTGCAGCTCCTCTTCCTGGTTGTTTATTAAGGATCTCCGTTATCTCCTGCAGCTACTCTTCCTGGTTGTTTATTAAGGATCTCCGTTATCTCCTACAGCTCCTCTTCCTGGTTGTTTATTAAGGATCTCCATTATCTCCTGCAGCTCCTCTTCCTGGTTGTTTATTAAGGATCTCCGTTATCTCCTGCAGCTACTCTTCCTGGTTGTTTATTAAGGATCTCTATTATCTCCTGCTGAAGCAGCAGCTCCTCGTCCTGGTTGTTTATTAAGGATCTCCGTTATCTCCTGCTGAAGCAGCAGCTCCTCGTCCTGGTTGTTTATTAAGGATCTCCATTATCTCCTGCAGCTCCTCTTCCTGGTTGTTTATTAAGGATCTCCATTATCTCCTACAGCTACTCTTCCTGGTTGTTTATTAAGGATCTCCGTTATCTCCTGCAGCTCCTCTTCCTGGTTGTTTATTAAGGATCTCCGTTATCTCCTGCAGCTCCTCTTCCTGGTTGTTTATTAAGGATCTCCGTTATCTCCTGCAGCTCCTCTTCCTGGTTGTTTATTAAGGATCTTGGTTATCTTGCAATATGTCAGTTTTTGTCGTCCTGACGAAATTCACATAGAAATGTGACTTATAGATCTGTCATTCTCATTGAAAGCAAGTTTAAGATATTATCTATGTGCACTATTACTGTGCTTCAAAATTCTTAAGTTCATTTTTTCCGTCTTGTGCTTTTGGTTTTGTTCACCAGCTTCAAACAGCTGAAAATACAATATTGTTTGGTTATTTCACAGCGGTTAAGATGGCAGTTTGCTTGTTTAGTCACATGAACTGAAATTAGGCAAACTATTCGAATTTTAGCAAAGGAAAGAGAGAAGCGATTTCTGCACCTTCATCACAATCATCACTAATGTTGGCAGCCTCTCCTTTCTTCTCATACATTGTATACATACAATTGCTTTCTCTACACAGGCCCTTATCCTGATCGCACAGCACCATAGTTCTGTAAACACCGGAGAAAATCTAACAACATCAGGGGTTCACACAATTCAATCTGACTAGTATCAATACTATGAAGAATTTTTTTTTTTATACCTTTATTTAACTAGGCAAGTTAAGAAGTCAGTTACGAACAAATTCTTTTTTTCAATGCCAGCCTAGGAACAGTGGGTTAACTGCCTGTTCAGGGGCAGAACAACTGATTTGTACCTTGTCAGCTCGGGGATTCGAACTTGCAACCTTTCGGTTACTAGTCCAATGCTCTAACCACTAGGCTACCCTGTCACCCCAACAATCAAGTCTAGTGATCCTCAACTTCGCACAAGCAGACACTGGGAGAGTCATGTGTTTTACAGAAACCATGCTGACATTAATATACATGAACTCACGCACAATCGCTCTCCTATAACAGCACACTAGCTTCGCCCAACTCCTAGAAAAGGACCTTGGAACCTATGTCGTTTCACCTCAGCTATATTCCTACTCTGTTCACAGGAGATGAACAAAGCATCAATACCAATACAAAGCTCGACCGAAGTCCTTCACTCCCTCATGTGCTTTAACAGAACGATACAAGGTCCTGTAGTGCCACTGAGAAAACAGAGAGTCCTATGTGTCTGGACCAGTGGACCCCAACCACTTTTAAACATGACTTAAAACCCTCCTATTGTGTTCCGGTCGAATTGGACCGATTTACAAGTTTTCTCTCTGAAAAAGTTAATTGAATCTGATTGTCATAAGGTACCATGACTTTGTCCACACAGGGCATCTGAACACACAAAATATATCATATTTTGGGTGTTTTATTTAACTTTTGTACACCTGTGGTTTTCCCGGGCCCAAAAATGACCGGTCATTAGAAATTAATGGGTGAGACTACGACTAGTGTATAAAATTGAGTTCAGGCACAAGCCCATTCATCAGATAAACACACGGCCTCTCCCAGACCCCCACATGCATGTGTCTTTGAGCACACACACACACACCTGTCTCCCCTTCTTGGCTTCCATGGCAACCCCCACGGGAACCCCACCTGTTGGCATTCTCACAATCACAATATTGTTTTAATAGTATATAGCAGCTCTGTTATATAAAGCTTTTATGAGGCCTTGCTCACAATTCATTCTGTGGCAGCACAATGACCAAATGATAGACTGTATGTGATGGCTCTTGATCATATCTTTGATCATGACACAGGTGAGGAGGGAGAGAGGCCAGGAAACTGACAGGGAAGATGCATTAGAGGAGGAAGTGTCAGAAGTTGAAGACAACACAGAATATGATCCAGACCAAGAGACAACCGATGTGGAACCATCCTGTGATGAGGAAGAGGGCCCTGCTGAGGTTGTTGTTACATTCTAGTGATGAGGAAGAGGGCCCTGCTCAGGTTGTTGTTACATTCTAGTGATGAGGAAGAGGGCCCTGCTGAGGTTGTTGTTACATTCCAGTGATGAGGAAGAGCGCCCTGCTCAGGTTGTTGTTACATTCCAGTGATGAGGAAGAGGGCCCTGCTGAGGTTGTTGTTACATTCCTGTGATGAGGAAGAGCGCCCTGCTCAGGTTGTTGTTACATTCCAGTGATGAGGAAGAGGGCCCTGCTCAGGTTGTTGTTACATTCCAGTGATGAGGAAGAGGGCCCTGCTCAGGTTGTTGTTACATTCCAGTGATGAGGAAGAGGGCCCTGCTGAGGTTGTTGTTAGATTCCAGTGATGAGGAAGAGGGCCCTGCTCAGGTTGTTGTTACATTCCAGTGATGAGGAAGAGGGCCCTGCTGAGGTTGTTGTTACATTCCAGCGATGAGGAAGAGCGCCCTGCTGAGGTTGTTGTTACATTCCAGTGATGAGGAAGAGGGCCCTGCTCAGGTTGTTGTTACATTCCAGTGATGAGGAAGAGGGCCCTGCTGAGGTTGTTGTTAGATTCCAGTGATGAGGAAGAGGGCCCTGCTCAGGTTGTTGTTACATTCCAGTGATGAGGAAGAGGGCCTTGCTCAGGTTGTTGTTACATTCCAGTGATGAGGAAGAGCGCCATGCTGAGGTTGTTGTTACATTCCTGTGATGAGGAAGAGCGCCCTGCTCAGGTTGTTGTTACATTCCAGTGATGAGGAAGAGGGCCCTGCTGAGGTTGTTGTTACATTCCTGTGATGAGGAAGAGCGCCCTGCTCAGGTTGTTGTTACATTCCAGTGATGAGGAAGAGGGCCCTGCTCAGGTTGTTGTTACATTCCAGTGATGAGGAAGAGGGCCCTGCTCAGGTTGTTGTTACATTCCAGTGATGAGGAAGAGGGCCCTGCTGAGGTTGTTGTTAGATTCCAGTGATGAGGAAGAGGGCCCTGCTCAGGTTGTTGTTACATTCCAGTGATGAGGAAGAGGGCCCTGCTGAGGTTGTTGTTACATTCCAGCGATGAGGAAGAGCGCCCTGCTGAGGTTGTTGTTACATTCCAGTGATGAGGAAGAGGGCCCTGCTCAGGTTGTTGTTACATTCCAGTGATGAGGAAGAGGGCCCTGCTGAGGTTGTTGTTAGATTCCAGTGATGAGGAAGAGGGCCCTGCTCAGGTTGTTGTTACATTCCAGTGATGAGGAAGAGGGCCTTGCTCAGGTTGTTGTTACATTCCAGTGATGAGGAAGAGCGCCATGCTGAGGTTGTTGTTACATTCCTGTGATGAGGAAGAGCGCCCTGCTCAGGTTGTTGTTACATTCCAGTGATGAGGAAGAGGGCCCTGCTGAGGTTGTTGTTACATTCCAGCGATGAGGAAGAGCGCCCTGCTGAGGTTGTTGTTACATTCCGGGTCAAAGAATGGACATTTTTCCTGGTTTTCATCCCTACCTCGGAGGAGAGGTCGGTTGTTCGGCTGTTATCAGGATGACCCCAGGGCCAACGAGATACGCCATATCCCGGGTTGATGACATAAAATCCTGTTTCGAACTGTTCCTGACAGAGTCAATCGAAACTATAGTGATAAACATGACCAACTTGAAGGGGAGACGTTTTTACAAAGACAACTGGAAGGAGGTGGACCGGACAGACGTCCAAGCATATGTGGGTCTCTTTATTTTGGCCGGTGTGTACAGATCCAGAAACTAACCTACCACCAGTTTATGGGATGCAGAGTCTGGTCTTCGTGCCACTACTTCACTCTGGACATTTCACAGGTGATTTGCTTCGACAACCGTGATACAAGACCAGGCCGCCGTTAACAAGTCAAGCTGGCAACGATCAGAGAGGTTTGGCAACAGTGGTTGGAGCGCGTTCCACTCATCAATAACCCAAGTCGAGACATCACAGTGGATGAGCGTCTGATTGCTTTTAGTGCGCTCTGCCCATTCAAACAGTTCATGCCAAGCAAACTGTCTCAATATGGAATAAAGAAGCAAGTGATGTCAGGACAAGTTATGCCTGAAACCTGCTGAAGGTGTTCCCGAAAGGAACCAGGGAAACCTGCTGACGGTGTTCCTGAAAGGAACCAGGGAAACCTGCTGAGGGTGTTCCTGAAAGGAACCAGGGAAACCTGCTGAGGGTGTTCCCGAAAGGAACCATGGAAACCTGCTGAGGGTGTTCCTGAAAGGAACCATGGAAACCTGCTGAGGGTATTCCTGAAAGGAACCAGGGAAACCTGCTGAGGGTGTTCCCGAAAGGAACCAAGGAAACCTGCTGAGGGTGTTCCTGAAAGGAACCATGGAAACCTGCTGAGGGTATTCCTAATTTTATTAGGATCTCTATTATCTCCTGCTGAAGCAGCAGCTCCTCGTCCTGGTTGTTTATTAAGGATCTCCATTATCTCCTGCTGAAGCAGCAGCTCCTCGTCCTGGTTGTTTATTAATTAAGGATCTCCGTTATCTCCTGCAGCTCCTCTTCCTGGTTGTTTATTAAGGATCTCCATTATCTCCTACAGCTCCTCTTCCTGGTTGTTAACTAAGGATCTCCGTTATCTCCTGCTGAAGCAGCAGCTCCTCTTCCTGGTTGTTTATTAAGGATCTCCGTTATCTCCTGCAGCTCCTCTTCCTGGTTGTTTATTAAGGATCTCCATTATCTCCTACAGCTCCTCTTCCTGGTTGTTTTTAAGGATCTCCATTATCTCCTACAGCTCCTCTTCCTGGTTGTTAATTAAGGATCTCCGTTATCTCCTGCTGATGCAGCAGCTCCTCTTCCTGGTTGTTTATTAAGGATCCCCGTTATCTCCTGCAGCTCCTCTTCCTGGTTGTTTATTAAGGATCTCGGTTATCTCCTGCAGCTACTCTTCCTGGTTGTTTATTAAGGATCTCCGTTATCTCCTGCAGCTCCTCTTCCTGGTTGTTTATTAAGGATCTCGGTTATCTTGCAATATGTCAGTTTTTGTCGTCCTGACGAAATTCACATAGAAATGTGACTTATAGATCTGTCATTCTCATTGAAAGCAAGTTTAAGATATTATCTATGTGCACTATTACTGTGCTTCAAAATTCTTAAGTTCATTTTTTCCGTCTTGCGCTTTTGGTTTTGTTCACCAGCTTCAAACAGCTGAAAATACAATATTGTTTGGTTATTTCACAGCGGTTAAGATGGCAGTTTGCTTGTTTAGTCACATGAACTGAAATTAGGCGAACTATTCGAATTTTAGCAAAGGAAAGAGAGAAGCGATTTCTGTACCTTCATCACTAATGTTGGCAGCCTCTCCTTTCTTCTCATACATTGTATACATACAATTGCTTTCTCTACACGGGCCCTTATGCTTATCGCACAGCACCATAGTTCTGTAAACACCGGAGAAAATCTAACAACATCAGGGGTTCACACAATTCAATCTGACTAGTAACAATTCAATCTGACTAGTATCAATACTATGAAGAATTATTTTTTTATACCTTTATTTAACTAGGCAAGTTAAGAAGTCAGTTAAGAACAAATTCTTTTTTTCAATGCCAGCCTGGGAACAGTGGGTTAACTGCCTGTTCAGGGGCAGAACAACAGATTTGTACCTTGTCAGCTCGGGGATTCGAACTTGCAACCTTTCGGTTACTAGTCCAATGCTCTAACCACTAGGCTACCCTGTCACCCCAACAATCAAGTCTAGTGATCCTCAACTTCGCACAAGCAGACACTGGGAGAGTCATGTGTTTTACAGAAACCATGCTGACATTAATATACATGAACTCACGCACAATCGCTCTCCTATAACAGCACACTAGCTTCGCCCAACTCCTAGAAAAGGACCTTGGAACCTATGTCGTTTCACCTCAGCTATATTCCTACTCTGTTCACAGGAGATGAACAAAGCATCAATACCAATACAAAGCTCGACCGAAGTCCTTCACTCCCTCATGTGCTTTAACAGAACGATACAAGGTCCTGTAGTGCCACTGAGAAAACAGAGAGTCCTATGTGTCTGGACCAGTGGACCCCAACCACTTTTAAACATGACTTAAAACCCTCCTATTGTGTTCCGGTCGAATTGGACCGATTTACATGTTTTCTCTCTGAAAAAGTTAATTGAATCTGATTGTCATAAGGTACCATGACTTTGTCCACACAGGGCATCTGAACACACAAAATACATCATATTTTGGGTGTTTTATTTAACTTTTGTACACCTGTGGTTTTCCCGGGCCCAAAAATGACCGGTCATTAGAAATGAATGGGTGAGACTACGACTAGTGTATAAAATTGAGTTCAGGCACAAGCCCATTCATCAGATAAACACACGGCCTCTCCCAGACCCCCACATGCATGTGTCTTTGAGCACACACACACACACCTGTCTCCCCTTCTTGGCTTCCATGGCAACCCCCACGGTAACCCCACCTGTTGGCATTCTCACAATCACAATATTGTTTTAATAATATATAGCAGCTCTGTTATATAAAGCTTTTATGAGGCCTTGCTCACAATTCATTCTGTGGCAGCACAATGACCAAATGATAGACTGTATGTGATGGCTCTTGATCATATCTTTGATCATGACACAGGTGAGGAGGGAGAGAGGCCAGGAAACTGACAGGGAAGATGCATTAGAGGAGGAAGTGTCAGAAGTTGAAGACAACACAGAATATGATCCAGACCAAGAGACAACCGATGTGGAACCATCCTGTGATGAGGAAGAGCGCCCTGCTCAGGTTGTTGTTACATTCCAGTGATGAGGAAGAGGGCCCTGCTCAGGTTGTTGTTACATTCCAGTGATGAGGAAGAGGGCCCTGCTGGGGTTGTTGTTACATTCCTGTGATGAGGAAGAGGGCCCTGCTCAGGTTGTTGTTACATTCCTGTGATGAGGAAGAGGGACCTGATGAGGTTGTTGTTACATTCCAGTGATGAGGAAGAGGGCCCTGCTCAGGTTGTTGTTACATTCCAGTGATGAGGAAGAGGGCCCTGCTCAGGTTGTTGTTACATTCCAGTGATGAGGAAGAGGGCCCTGCTGGGGTTGTTGTTACATTCCTGTGATGAGGAAGAGGGCCCTGCTCAGGTTGTTGTTACATTCCAGTGATGAGGAAGAGGGCCTTGCTCAGGTTGTTGTTACATTCCAGTGATGAGGAAGAGGGCCCTGCTCAGGTTGTTGTTACATTCCTGTGATGAGGAAGAGGGCCCTGCTCAGGTTGTTGTTACATTCCAGTGATGAGGAAGAGGGCCCTGCTCAGGTTGTTGTTACATTCCTGTGATGAGGAAGAGGGCCCTGCTCAGGTTGTTGTTACATTCCAGTGATGAGGAAGAGGGACCTGCTCAGGTTGTTGTTACATTCCAGTGATGAGGAAGAGGGACCTGCTCAGGTTGTTGTTACATTCCAGTGATGAGGAAGAGGGCCCTGCTCAGGTTGTTGTTACATTCCAGTGATGAGGAAGAGGGCCCTGCTCAGGTTGTTGTTACATTCCTGTGATGAGGAAGAGCGCCCTGCTGAGGTTGTTGTTACATTCCAGTGATGAGGAAGAGGGCCCTGCTCAGGTTGTTGTTACATTCCAGTGATGAGGAAGAGCGCCCTGCTCAGGTTGTTGTTACATTCCAGTGATGAGGAAGAGGGCCCTGCTCAGGTTGTTGTTACATTCCAGTGATGAGGAAGAGGGCCCTGCTCAGGTTGTTGTTACATTCCTGTGATGAGGAAGAGCGCCCTGCTCAGGTTGTTGTTACATTCCTGTGATGAGGAAGAGCGCCCTGCTCAGGTTGTTGTTACATTCCAGCGATGAGGAAGAGCGCCCTGCTGAGGTTGTTGTTACATTCCTGTGATGAGGAAGAGGGCCCTGCTCAGGTTGTTGTTACATTCCAGTGATGAGGAAGAGCGCCCTGCTCAGGTTGTTGTTACATTCCAGTGATGAGGAAGAGGGCCATGCTGAGGTTGTTGTTACATTCCAGTGATGAGGAAGAGGGCCCTGCTGAGGTTGTTGTTACATTCCAGTGATGAGGAAGAGGGTCCTGCTGAGGTTGTTGTTACATTCCAGTGATGAGGAAGAGCGCCCTGCTCAGGTTGTTGTTACATTCCAGCGATGAGGAAGAGGGCCCTGCTGAGGTTGTTGTTACATTCCAGTGATGAGGAAGAGGGCCCTGCTCAGGTTGTTGTTACATTCCAGCGATGAGGAAGAGCGCCCTGCTGAGGTTGTTGTTACATTCCAGTGATGAGGAAGAGGTCCCTGCTGACGTTGTTGTTACATTCCGGGTCAAAGAATGGACATTTTTCCTGGTTTTCATCCCTACCTCGGAGGAGAGGTCGGTTGTTCGGCTGTTATCAGGATGACCCCAGGGCCAACGAGATATGCCATATCCCGGGTTGATGACATAAAATCCTGTTTCGAACTGTTCCTGACAGAGTCAATCGAAACTATAGTGATAAACATGACCAACTTGGAGGGGAGACGTGTTTACAAAGACAACTGGAAGGAGGTGGACCGGACAGACGTCCAAGCATATGTGGGTCTCTTTATTTTGGCCGCTGTGTACAGATCCAGAAACTAATCTACCACCAGTTTATGGGATGCAGAGTCTGGTCTTCGTGCCACTACTTCACTCTGGACATTTCACAGGTGATTTGCTTCGACAACCGTGATACAAGACCAGGCCGCCGTTAACAAGTCAAGCTGGCAACGATCAGAGAGGTTTGGCAACAGTGGTTGGAGCGCGTTCCACTCATCAATAACCCAAGTCGAGACATCACAGTGGATGAGCGTCTGATTGCTTTTAGTGCGCTCTGCCCATTCAAACAGTTTATGCCAAGCAAACTGTCTCAATATGGAATAAAGAAGCAAGTGATGTCAGGACAAGTTATGCTTGAAACCTGCTGAGGGTGTTCCTGAAAGGAACCATGGAAACCTGCTGACGGTGTTCCCGAAAGGAACCTTGGAAACCTGCTGAGGGTGTTCCTGAAAGGAACCAGGGAAACCTGCAGATGGTGTTCCTGAAAGGAACCATGGAAACCTGCTGACGGTGTTCCCGAAAGGTACCATGGAAACCTGCTGACGGTGTTCCCGAAAGGAACCTTGGAAACCTGCTGAGGGTGTTCCTGAAAGGAACCAGGGAAACCTGCAGATGGTGTTCCTGAAAGGAACCATGGAAACCTGCTGACGGTGTTCCCGAAAGGTACCATGGAAACCTGCTGAGGGTGTTCCTGAAAGGAACCATGGAAACCTGCTGACGGTGTTCCCGAAAGGAACCATGGAAACCTGCTGAGGGTGTTCCCGAAAGGAACCATGGAAACCTGCTGAGGGTGTTCCCGAAAGGAACCAGGGGAACCTGCTGAAGGTGTTCCTGAAAGGAACCAGGGAAACCTGCAGACTGTGTTCCTGAAAGGAACCAGGGAAACCTGCTGAAGGTGTTCCTGAAAGGAACCAGGGTGTTACGGATACAGTTATCCTGTGTGTGTGTGTGTATCCTGTGTGTGTTTCTTTTCTCTCCTTCTCCCCTCACAGGTGAAAACCATCACTCCCCAATCAATCAATCAATCATCAATCAGAAGACACACCTCCTCCTATTTCCTACCCTATCACAGTTCCTTCCCCATGGTTTAAAAACCCCATCATTTGTTTGCTCTCTAGCAGTCTCTCGCTCAATCTCTAGCTCAATCTCTCTGTAAATGCCATGTCTGTAGGTCTCTGTGTTTCACTCTCGCTTTGTGTCTTAACCTCTCTTTTGTTTAAGCACCTCCATAGCACTTTGTCATCACCTGTGAGTATTGTTTTTGGTTATGGTGTTTGTTTGTTGCTGGTGGGAAAAGGGGGAAACCAAGACAAGTCGCCCATGGGCATACACTACCCGTAGGTGAACTTTGTTAAATACACTAGTTAGAACTGGGCGGACCAACCACTGTATTTTTGGTTAGTTAGTTAGCTGTTGTTAAAGAAGGCTAGTCTAGCTTAGGGGTGTTTTTGAATACTTATTGTTTCTTTCCTTGGGTCCAGCTCAGCCCCTTTTCCTGCTCCCCCCATTACCGTGTGTTTATAAATAAACCTAGAGTTTGACAGTAGATTTCTGTTGTCGTGGTTATTTCGTGCACACTTTTATTTTGTCGCAATAATAATTTGCATGAGTTATGTTACGGGTCTCATTACCATCCCTCCTAGACTGTCGGGCCAAAAGGGATTCGTAACACAGGGAAACCTGCAGACTGTGTTCCTGAAAGGAACCAGGGAAACCTGCAGACTGTGTTCCTGAAAGGAACCAGGGAAACCTGCAGACTGTGTTCCTGAAAGGAAACAGGGGAACCTGCTGAGGGTGTTCCCGAAAGGAACCAGGGGAACCTGCTGAGGGTGTTCCCGAAAGGAACCAGGGGAAGCGAATGGTTCTGGAAATGACTGCCGTCTCTAGGGACACAACATAAGGTGACATTTTCTTCACCTCATGTGGTCTTGATCAGGACCTGCTCCCCCCCCTCCCCCCCCCCCCAAAAATGACCACAAGGAAGGAACAAGCCTGAGTTGCCTCCTGCCTTCCTCACCATATATTTGGATGCAACAACCACCACCTATTGTACAACATGTGCATGAGAACTAAATGGAACCACCATTTTGTTCTTCTCTCCTCTCCTCTCCTCTCTTATGTTCTGTTCTCCTCTCCTCTCCTCTCCTATGTTCTGTTCTCCTCCTCTCCTATGTTCTGTTCTCCTCCTCTCCTATGTTCTGTTCTCCTCCTCTCCTATGTTCTGTTCTCCTCTCCTCTCCTCTCTTATGTTCTCCTCTCCTCTCCTATGTTCTGTTCTCCTCTCCTCTCCTCTCTTATGTTCTCCTCTCCTCTCCTCTCTTATGCTCTCCTCTCCTCTCCTCTCCTATGTTCTGTTCTCCTCTCCTCTCCTCTCTTATGTTCTCCTCTCCTCTCCTCTCCTATGTTCTGTTCTCCTCTCCTCTCCTCTCTTATGTTCTGTTCTCCTCCTCTCCTCTGCTCTGTTCTGACTGACAGATTGTGATCAGTTTAATGTCTTTGATATTGTTGGTAATACTGTTATTGTTACTGTTGTTCTTTCATGTGTTCAAGACATGACATTTGGCAATATGGTAAAGTTTTCATGTGTAGTTTTAGGCCTATGTCCTTTCTTTACTAATACAATCATACCGGTCTGTTTTGACCGGTGAACACAACAAATGTTATTTTGTGACATTATTTAAAAATTAGAAATGGTTTCAAAACAAATGTCCTTGTTAAACTTTGACACAAAGTAGTCTGTGATAAATAGCACAATATATTTTATCTGAGATTTTTGTCATAGTCAAAATAATTAATATATTATGCTTTTTTTTTTTACTCAAAAACGATAAATACCACATACAAGTTCAAAACTTGTAATGTTCAGAAGAACATAAGTTGATTAAAAAAAAGATCTAACACAATATTGGGTAAAAAGAGATGTATTATTACGGATTTATAATCAGCTATAATTGGGAGGCCATTTTGGACCGAGAACACAGAATTAACTAACATGAACACAACAGGAGGGTTACAATGTAACATGAACCTAAAAAGAACTATTCTGTAATGAGGTTTGTGCAGTAGGCCCGAATACATTATCACAGCATGTTGGCTATACGCCTTGTCTGCCAATGTTGTTCTTCTCAGACCATATTATATTTCAAAACTCAAGCTTTGATATGAAATAGATCAGTTGTTGTGGCACTTTTTTATTTTTTTATTTTTTTTATTTCACCTTTATTTAACCAGGTAGGCCAGTTGAGAACACCTTTATTTAACCAGGTAGGCCAGTTGAGAACACCTTTATTTAACCAGGTAGGCCAGTTGAGAACACCTTTATTTAACCAGGTAGGCCAGTTGAGAACACCTTTATTTAACCAGGTAGGCCAGTTGAGAACACCTTTATTTAACCAGGTAGGCCAGTTGAGAACACCTTTATTTAACCAGGTAGGCCAGTTGAGAACACCTTTATTTAACCAGGTAGGCCAGTTGAGAACACCTTTATTTAACCAGGTAGGCCAGTTGAGAACACCTTTATTTAACCAGGTAGGCCAGTTGAGAACACCTTTATTTAACCAGGTAGGCCAGTTGAGAACACCTTTATTTAACCAGGTAGGCCAGTTGAGAACACCTTTATTTAACCAGGTAGGCCAGTTGAGAACACCTTTATTTAACCAGGTAGGCCAGTTGAGAACACCTTTATTTAACCAGGTAGGCCAGTTGAGAACACCTTTATTTAACCAGGTAGGCTAGTTGAGAACACCTTTATTTAACCAGGTAGGCCAGTTGAGAACACCTTTATTTAACCAGGTAGGCCAGTTGAGAACACCTTTATTTAACCAGGTAGGCCAGTTGAGAACACCTTTATTTAACCAGGTAGGCCAGTTGAGAACACCTTTATTTAACCAGGTAGGCCAGTTGAGAACACCTTTATTTAACCAGGTAGGCTAGTTGAGAACACCTTTATTTAACCAGGTAGGCCAGTTGAGAACACCTTTATTTAACCAGGGAGGCCAGTTGAGAACATGTTCTCATTTACAACTGGTCAAGATAAAGCAGTGCGACAATAAACAACAACACAGAGTTACACATGGGACAGACAAAAGTACAGTCAATAACACAATAGAAAATCTATATAGAGTGAGTGCAAATGGAGTAAGGAGGTAAGGCAATAAATAGGATTTTTTAAAATTTTACCAGGCAAGTCAGTTAAGAACACATTTTTATTTTCAACAGTGGGTTAACTGCCTTGTTCAGGAACAGAGCAACAGAAATTGTACCTTGTCAGCTCAGGGATTTGAACTTGCAACCTTCCAGTTACTAGTCCAACGCTCTAACCAATAGGCTACGCTGGCCCCCCATGATGAGGTAGGTAGTTGGATGGGTTATTTACAGATGGGCTGTGTACAGCTGCAGCGATCGGTAAGCTGCTGATGCTTAAAGTTAGTGAGGGAGATTTTTAGTCTCCAGCTTCAGTGATTTTTGCAATTCGTTCCAGTCATTGGCAGCAGAGAACTGGAAGGAAAGGCGGCCAAAGGGGGTGTTGGCTTTGAGGATGACCAGTGAAATATACCTGCTGGAGCACGTGCTACGGGTGGGCGTTGCCATGGTGACCAGTGAACTGAGATACAGATACAACCAGAGATACAACTTGAGGCACAGCTGAGCATAAATTGATTTGTTAATAATTCAATTGTTTTATTTTACTGGAATTCTCATGGTGCTTTCAAGACAACTGGGAACCCCCCACACAAAAAAAATATATATAATAAAAAATACAACCTTGGTTTCCGAGTTGGAAGTCCGAGATGTTCAAAACTGTTTTTCCCAGTCGGATCTCGTTCTTTTCCGAGTTTCCAGTTTTTTCTTAAACGCACTGAAGTCAGTAGTCTGAGGTTTCCAAATTCCGAGTTCCCAGTTGTTTCTTAAACGCACTGAAGTCAGTAGTCTGAGGTTTCCAAATTCCGAGTTCCCAGTTGTTTCTTAAACGCACTGAAGTCAGTAGTCTGAGGTTTCCAAATTCCGAGTTCCCAGTTGTTTCTTAAACGCACTGAAGTCAGTAGTCTGAGGTTTCCAAATTCCGAGTTCCCAGTTGTTTCTTAAACGCACTGAAGTCAGTAGTCTGAGGTTTCCAAATTCGAGTTCCCAGTTGTTTCTTAAACGCACTGAAGTCAGTAGTCTGAGGTTTCCAAATTCCGAGTTCCCAGTTGTTTCTTAAACGCACTGAAGTCAGTAGTCTGAGGTTTCCAAATTCCGAGTTCCCAGTTGTTTCTTAAACGCACTGAAGTCAGTAGTCTGAGGTTTCCAAATTCCGAGTTCCCAGTTGTTTTTAAACGCACTGAAGTCAGTAGTCTGAGGTTTCCAAATTCCGAGTTCCCAGTTGTTTCTTAAACGCACTGAAGTCAGTAGTCTGAGGTTTCCAAATTCCGAGTTCCCAGTTGTTTCTTAAACGCACTGAAGTCAGTAGTCTGAGGTTTCCAAATTCCGAGTTCCCAGTTGTTTCTTAAACGCACTGAAGTCAGTAGTCTGAGGTTTCCAAATTCCGAGTTCCCAGTTGTTTCTTAAACGCACTGAAGTCAGTAGTCTGAGGTTTCCAAATTCCGAGTTTCCAGTTTTTTCTTAAACGCACTGAAGTCAGTAGTCTGAGGTTTCCAAATTCCGAGTTCCCAGTTGTTTCTTAAACGCACTGAAGTCAGTAGTCTGAGGTTTCCAAATTCCGAGTTCCCAGTTGTTTCTTAAACGCACTGAAGTCAGTAGTCTGAGGTTTCCAAATTCCGAGTTCCCAGTTGTTTCTTAAACGCACTGAAGTCAGTAGTCTGAGGTTTCCAAATTCCGAGTTCCCAGTTGTTTTGAACACGGCGTTAGTCTCAACAGAGGGAGGGAGAGAGCAGCGGAGGATGAGCCTCTCACGGTGCCTGCTCTATCCTTCTGACCAGAGAGAGGGGACACCGTCTTCCACCTGATGGCCAAACTCGAGTCGCACCACATCTGCATCTGCCTCATGCACAAATTCATGTTGTTCCTATAACCAGAGAATGTCAAATAATTCTCTATATTAAAATAGACACGACAATAATAATAATAATACAAATCAGGGAATCAGGGAGAAGCTTATTTTGGGTTTGGTAATGGTGTTGATTAAAATCATTGTTGACAGTGGTGAATATAAACTTAAACATGAACTCACTCATCAAAAACAGCAGCTCTTTGCTGTATTCTATGACAGGCTCTGTCTGGTCATGGTTTTACTGTATCTCTAGTAGGATAGTATCAAACTGTGGCTGGGAATTTGGAAGTCGTAGGCACAGCGATTTGGAGGTATCCGACACTCGATTTAGCATCTCCCATTCCAGCAAGTAGGGAAAATTTGTATTTTCAGACAAATTAATGGGTTCAAAATGGGAACCTTTTGCCTACCTGGTGCGCAGGGCTTCTGAATCAAGTGCACCTATCACCAACAGGGCTTCTGAATCAAGTGCACCTATCGGCCAACAGGGCTTCTGAATCAAGTGCACCTATCACTAACATGGCTTCTGAATCAGGTGCACCTATCATCAACAGAGCTTCTGAATCAAGTGCACCTACTGTCAACAGGGCTTCTGAATCAAGTGCACCTACGGCCAACAGGGCTTCTGAATCAAGTGCACCTACGGTCAACAGGGCTTCTGAATCAAGTGCACCTATCACCAACAGGGCTTCTGAATCAAGTGCACCTACGGCCAACAGGGCTTCTGAATCAAGTGCACCTATCACCAATAGGGCTTCTGAATCAAGTGCACCTATCACCAACAGGGCTTCTGAATCAAGTGCACCTATCACCAACAGGGCTTCTGAATCAAGTGCACCTACGGCCAACAGGGCTTCTGAATCAAGTGCACCTACGGCCAACAGGCAACACACATGTGTTTTAAAGGTTCGCAAGCCTTTATTTTCTACAGAAGAGTTTGGTGATCGGCTAGGAATGCCTTGAAGATTGACCAGTTCATTATGATTGACTAGGAATGCCTTGAAGATTGACCAGTTCATTGTGATTGACTAGGAATGCCTTGAAGATTGACCAGTTCATTGTGATTGACTAGGAATGCCTTGAAGATTGACCAGTTCATTGTGATTGACTAGGAATGCCTTGAAGATTGACCAGTTCATTGTGATTGACTAAGAATGCCTTGAAGATTGACCAGTTCATTGTGATTGACTAGGAATGCCTTGAAGATTGACCAGTTCATTGTGATTGACTAGGAATGCCTTGAAGATTGACCAGTCCATTGTGATTGACTAGGAATGCCTTGAAGATTGACCAGTTCATTGTGATTGACTAGGAATGCCTTGAAGATTGACCAGTTCATTGTGATTGACTAGGAATGCCTTGAAGATTGACCAGTCCATTGTGATTGACTAAGAATGCCTTGAAGATTGACCAGTTCATTGTGATTGACTAGGAATGCCTTGAAGATTGACCAGTTCATTGTGATTGACTAGGAATGCCTTGAAGATTGACCAGTTCATTGTGATTGACTAAGAATGCCTTGAAGATTGACCAGTTCATTGTGATTGACTAGGAATGCCTTGAAGATTGACCAGTTCATTGTGATTGACTAGGAATGCCTTGAAGATTGACCAGTTCATTGTGATTGACTAGGAATGCCTTGAAGATTGACCAGTCCATTGTGATTGACTAGGAATGCCTTGAAGATTGACCAGTTCATTGTGATTGACTAGGAATGCCTTGAAGATTGACCAGTTCATTGTGATTGACTAGGAATGCCTTGAAGATTGACCAGTCCATTGTGATGGACTAGGAATGCCTTGAAGATTGACCAGTTCATTGTGATTGACTAAGAATGCCTTGAAGATTGACCAGTTCATTGTGATTGACTAAGAATGCCTTGAAGATTGACCAGTTCATTGTGATTGACTAGGAATGCCTTGAAGATTGACCAGTTCATTGTGATTGACTAGGAATGCCTTGAAGATTGACCAGTACATTGTGATGGACTACTCTAGACAGTACAGTGACACCGTTGATAAAGATGAGCAAAAATGACTGTATAAAATAAATAATGACATTGTACGTTAAAAAGAGTATATTATTTTACAGTAATACAATTGCTCAGAGAATTTTTTTTTCGTTTAATAACAAGTAATATATTATTCCTCAAAAAGGTCAAAATGATTGCCACCAGTGTTTTGAATACCATTCAGTAACCCACCTAATGGCACTTTTTTGAGCCTTTTTCTGAAATGATTTCTGAGTTCTAGAACACATTGGGAGGGATCTTAGAACAGTCCTCCATACAGAATCTTTCCAGATTCTTGAAATCCTTCGCCTGCACTTTTGGACGGCCCTCTTTAATTCAAACCACAGCTTTTTAATGGGTTTCAAGTCCGGAGACTGAAAATGTTCATTTTTGTGACCTATTAACACATTTGTTTTGTGAATTTTGATGTGTTCTTGGGAAATTGTCTTCCTGGAAGATGCGTCCTAGTTCAACTTTGTGTTTCTTTTCTGATCATGCATTTTCATTTCAACATCAAACCCACCACTGGTATGTGTGACCATAGAGCTGAAAATTCATGTCATTTAACAAATATGAATGCCTGGAGTTTGCTAAATATAGAATTAGCACATGGATTGGAAACAGTGTTTTGGTCAGATGAAATGAAAATAGAGTTCTTTGGCCATGCACACCAGTGGTGGGTTTGGTGTTGAAATGACAAGGCAGAACCCCCATAACTACTGTAAAATATGGTTGTTGATCCCTGATGTTATGGGGCTGTTTTGCTTCCACTGGTGTTGAGACCCCTTTTCATCAGACATTTTAATACGTTCTCTCTCACTGCTCGAACAACCAGAGCCACTGACTGTCACCACTCTGAAGCTGACAACATCCCCTCCTCTCCGGGTCGTTAGGAGGTCACGCGGCAAGCGGGGGTGGCAAACCAAAACAGACGCTCTTTTCTGTCTGGTATCTAAGTGCCGACAGCCAGACGGAGGAAAACAAGCTTTATGACTACCGGGTGTTCCAGAGTGCACCATCTGTCTCCGTGGCAACCGGCTCCTCTACAATGTTGTGGTTTACAGTCCCAGTCGGTATTAGATGGAACGTCGTGGTTACCTGGGTTACCCCAATGACTCACTTTTTCAAGTGCAATTTTTTTTTTGTCTGCTTGTTTTAGTCAACTACAAAATTACATTTAAGACAAGCACAACATGTCTAAAGACGACTTTTCAACATTGACTGCTCCGGAGAGTTCTCACTACTTAAAAAAACATACTATTGTAGAGCTTCCCTCGCGCCCCTTTTAATGACCGTGTTAGCAGGCAAGTGATTGAATGACTGTTAGCTACCTAGCAACCAGAACATTAAAGCTAGCCAAGACCAGCAACACAAACAAACTAAAAGCTACAAGTAGTGAGTGTTAGCTACCTAGCAACCAGAACATTAAAGCTAGCCAAGACCAGCAACACAAACAAACTAAAAGCTACAAGTAGTGAGTGTTAGCTACCTAGCAACCAGAACATTAAAGCTAGCCAAGACCAGCAACACAAACAAGCTAAAAGCTACAAGTAGTGAGTGTTAGCTACCTAGCAACCAGAACATTAAAGCTAGCCAAGACCAGCAACACAAACAAGCTAAAAGCTACAAGTAGTGAGTGGAGTTAAAAAAACGGACTATACTAAACAAGTTACATGTCTTACCCGTGAGGAAATATTTTCCACACACATAGATACGTGTCCCCACAATATCCACGCTGAATACCCTCCCAGGCCCCACGTGGGAACATTGGAAACACTCGGTCGGGATTTTTGACCTGGTATGTTTTTTGACCTGGTATGTAACCTGTAGTTAGCTAACAGTCATTCAATCACTTGCCTGCTAACACTGTCATTACAAAAGGGGCGCGGGGGAAGCTCTACAATAGTATGTTTGTTTTTTTAAGTAGTGAGAACTCTCCAGAGGAGACAATGTTGAAAAGTCGTCTTTTGTACATTGAACAACACAGAAGCTTTTCGCCATGTTTTGTTATTCCTGTATAACAAGAAATCAACGGCGAAGTTGGCTTTTTAAAATGGGGGTCAATGGGAAAGACTGTTTGTTTTGCCCAATTTGTGTGTGTGGTTTAGGGGAATTCCATATATTTATGTGAATATTGACTGGGTCTCACTGTGTAATTTTCTTCTTCCTTCTTACGTTGCCCTTTCTCTCTCTGCTAGCTCTGTCTGCATCCATCAAACAAGGATTTCTCTCTCTGCTAGCTCTGTCTGCATCCATCAAACAAGGATTTCTCTCTCTGCTATCTCTGTCTGCATCCATCAAACAAGGAGTTCTCTCTCTGCTATCTCTGTCTGCATCCATCAATCAAGGAGTTCTCTCTCTGCTAGCTCTGTCTGCATCCATCAATCAAGGAGTTCTCTCTTTGCTATCTCTGTCTGCATCCATCAATCAAGGAGTTCTCTCTTTGCTATCTCTGTCTGCATCCATCAAACAAGGATTTCTCTCTCTGCTATCTCTGTCTGCATCCATCAATCAAGGATTTCTCTCTCTGCTATCTCTGTCTGCATCCATCAAACAAGGATTTCTCTCTCTGCTATCTCTGTCTGCATCCATCAAACAAGGATTTCTCTCTCTGCTATCTCTGTCTGCATCCATCAAACAAGGATTCATCCTTATCTGATCTGAGGTCTGATCTGAAGAGGGTGCGACAACGCCTTTTCCCCCTCAGGAGACTAAAAAGGTTCGGCATGGGTCTCCAGATCCTCAAACGTTTCTACAGCTGCACCATCGAGAGCCTCCTGATCGGTTGCATCACCGCCTGGTATGGCAACTTCT
The DNA here is from genome assembly GCF_034236695.1 of Oncorhynchus nerka. Classification (NCBI taxonomy): domain Eukaryota; kingdom Metazoa; phylum Chordata; class Actinopteri; order Salmoniformes; family Salmonidae; genus Oncorhynchus; species Oncorhynchus nerka. The sequence goes on along the minus strand of NC_088415.1, from coordinate 3,540,435 downwards.
CGGCGTCTGACCGTAAGGCTCTACAGAGGGTACATCACTGGGGCCAAGCTCCCTGACATCCAGGACCTATATAATAGGCGGTGTCAGAGGAAAGCCCAAAAATGGTCATAGACTGTTTTCTCTGCTACCCCACGGCAAGCGGTACCGGAGCACTAAGTCCAGGACCAAAAGTCTCCTTAACAGCTTCTACCCCCAAGCCATAAGACTGCTGAACAATTAATCAAATGGCCAACAGGACTATTTACATTGACACCTCTCTCTCCATTTGTTTTGTACATTGTTGCTACTCGCTGTTTATGATCTATATATAGTCACTTCACCCCTACCTACATGTACAAATTACCTCGACTAACCTGTACCCCCGCACACTGACTCAGTACCTGTACCCCCTGTATATAGCCTCCACATTGACTCTGTACCAGTACCCCCTGTATATAGCCTCCACATTGACTCTGTACCGTAATACCCTGTATATAGCCTCCACCTCGACTAACCTGTACCCCCTGTATATAGTCTCCACATTGACTCTGTACCGGTACACCCTGTATATAGTCTCCACATTGACTCTGTATCGTAATACCCTGTATATAGTCTCCACACTGACTCAGTACCTGTACCCCCTGTATATAGCCTCCACATTGACTCTGTACCTGTACCCCCTGTATATAGTCTCCACATTGACTCTGTACCGGTACCCCCTGTATATAGCCTCCACATTGACTCTGTACCGGTACCCCCTGTATATAGCCTCCACATTGACTCTGTACCGGTACCCCCTGTATATAGCCTCCACATTGACTCTGTACCGGTACCCCTGTATATAGCCTCCACATTGACTCTGTACCGGTACCCCCTGTATATAGCCTCCACATTGACTCTGTACCGGTACCCCCTGTATATAGCCTCCACATTGACTCTGTACCTGTACCCCTGTATATAGCCTCCACATTGACTCTGTACCGGTACCCCTGTATATAGCCTCCACATTGACTCTGTACCGGTACCCCCTGTATATAGTCTCCACATTGACTCTGTACCGGTACCCCTGTATATAGCCTCCACATTGACTCTGTACCGGTACCCCCTGTATATAGCCTCCACATTGACTCTGTACCAGTACCCCTGTATATAGCCTCCACATTGACTCTGTACCTGTACCCCCTGTATATAGCCTCCACATTGACACTGTACCGGTACCCCCTGTATATAGCCTCCACATTGACTCTGTACCTGTACCCCCTGTATATAGCCTCCACATTGACTCTGTACCGGTACCCCCTGTATATAGCCTCCACATTGACACTGTACCTGTACCCCCTGTATATAGCCTCCACATTGACTCTGTACCTGTACCCCCTGTATATAGTCTCCACATTGACACTGTACCGGTACCCCCTGTATATAGTCTCCACATTGACTCTGTACCGGTACCCCCTGTATATAGCCTCCACATTGACTCTGTACCGGTACCCCCTGTATATAGCCTCCACATTGACTCTGTACCGGTACCCCCTGTATATAGTCTCCACATTGACTCTGTACCGGTACCCCCTGTATATAGCCTCCACATTGACTCTGTACCGGTACCCCCTGTATATAGTCTCCACATTGACTCTGTACCGGTACCCCCTGTATATAGCCTCCACATTGACTCTGTATCGGTACCCCTGTATATAGCCTCCACATTGACTCTGTACCGGTACCCCTGTATATAGCCTCCACATTGACTCTGTACCGGTCCCCCTGTATATAGCCTCCACATTGACTCTGTACCGGTACCCCCTGTATATAGCCTCCACATTGACTCTGTACCGGTACCCCCTGTATATAGCCTCCACATTGACTCTGTACCGTAATACCCTGTATATAGTCTCCACATTGACTCTGTACCGGTACCCCTGTATATAGCCTCCACATTGACTCTGTACCGGTACCCCTGTATATAGCCTCCACATTGACTCTGTACCGGTACACCCTGTATATAGCCTCCACATTGACTCTGTACCGGTACCCCCTGTATATAGCCTCCACATTGACTCTGTACCGGTACCCCCTGTATATAGCCTCCACATTGACTCTGTACCGGTACCCCCTGTATATAGCCTCCACATTGACTCTGTACCGTAATACCCTGTATATAGTCTCCACATTGACTCTGTACCGGTACCCCCTGTATATAGTCTCCACATTGACTCTGTACCGGTACCCCCTGTATATAGCCTCCACATTGACTCTGTACCGGTACACCCTGTATATAGCCTCCACATTGACTCTGTACCGGTACCCCCTGTATATAGCCTCCACATTGACTCTGTACCGGTACCCCCTGTATATAGCCTCCACATTGACTCTGTACCGGTACCCCCTGTATATAGCCTCCACATTGACTCTGTACCGGTACACCCTGTATATAGTCTCCACATTGACTCTGTACCTGTACCCCCTGTATATAGCCTCCACATTGACTCTGTACCGGTACCCCCTGTATATAGCCTCCACATTGACTCTGTACCGGTACCCCCCTGTATATAGCCTCCACATTGACTCTGTACCGGTACCCCCTGTATATAGCCTCCACATTGACTCTGTACCTGTACCCCCTGTATATAGCCTCCACATGGACTCTGTACCGGTACCCCCTGTATATAGTCTCACTATTATTATTTTATTGTGTTTTTATCATTTAATTTAATTTATTTTTTAGTTTATTTGGTAAATATTTTCTAAACTCTTCTTGAACTGCCCTTTTGGTTAATAGCTTGTAAGTAAGCATTTCACAGTACCTGTTGTAATTCAGCATTTCACAGTAAGGTACCTGTTGTATTTAGCATTTCACAGTAAGGTACCTGTTGTATTCAGCATTTCACAGTAAGGTACCTGTTGTAATTCAGCATTTCATAGTAAGGTATCTGTTGTATTCAGCATTTCACAGTAAGGTACCTGTTGTATTCAGCATTTCACGGTAAGGTACCTGTTGTATTCAGCATTTCACAGTAAGGTACCTGTTGTATTCAGCATTTCACAGTACCTGTTGTATTCAGCATTTCACAGTACCTGTTGTATTCAGCATTTCAAAGTACCTGTTGTATTCAGCATTTCACAGTAAGGTACCTGTTGTATTCAGCATTTCACAGTAAGGTACCTGTTATATTCAGCATTTCACAGTACCTGTTGTATTCAGCATTTCACAGTAAGGTACCTGTTGTATTCAGCATTTCACAGTACCTGTTGTATTCAGCATTTCACAGTACCTGTTGTATTCAGCATTTCACAGTAAGGTACCTGTTGTATTCAGCATTTCACAGTAAGGTACCTGTTGTATTCAGCATTTCACAGTACCCGTTGTATTCAGCATTTCACAGTAAGGTACCTGTTGTATTCAGCATTTCATGGTAAGGTACCTGTTGTATTCAGCATTTCACAGTACCTGTTGTATTCAGCATTTCACAGTACCTGTTGTATTCAGCATTTCACAGTAAGGTACCTGTTGTATTCAGGATTTCACAGTAAGGTACCTGTTGTATTCAGCATTTCACAGTACCCGTTGTATTCAGCATTTCACAGTAAGGTACCTGTTGTATTCAGGATTTCACAGTAAGGTACCTGTTGTATTCAGCATTTCAGAGTGCCTGTTGTATTCAGCATTTCACGGTAAGGTACCTGTTGTATTCGGCATTTCACAGTAAGGTACCTGTTGTATTCAGCATTTCACGGTAAGGTACCTGTTGTATTCAGCATTTCACGGTAAGGTACCTGTTGTATTCAGCATTTCATGGTAAGGTACCTGTTGTATTCAGCATTTCACAGTAAGGTACCTGTTGTATTCAGCATTTCACAGTACCTGTTGTATTCAGCATTTCACGGTAAGGTACCTGTTCTATTCAGCATTTCACAGTAAGGTACCTGTTGTATTCAGCATTTCACAGTACCTGTTGTATTCAGCATTTCACAGTAAGGTACCTGTTGTATTCAGCATTTCATGGTAAGGTACCTGTTGTATTCAGCATTTCACAGTACCTGTTGTATTCAGCATTTCACAGTAAGGTACCTGTTGTATTCAGCATTTCACAGTACCTGTTGTATTCAGCATTTCACAGTAAGATACCTGTTGTATTCAGCATTTCACAGTACCTGTTGTATTCAGCATTTCACAGTAAGTTACCTGTTGTATTCAGCATTTCACAGTAAGGTACCTGTTGTATTCAGCATTTCACAGTAAGGTACCTGTTGTATTCAGCATTTCACAGTACCTGTTGTATTCAGCATTTCACGGTAGGGTACCTGTTGTATTCAGCATTTCAGAGTGCCTGTTGTATTCAGCATTTCACGGTAAGGTACCTGTTGTATTCGGCATTTCACAGTAAGGTACCTGTTGTATTCAGCATTTCACGGTAAGGTACCTGTTGTATTCAGCATTTCACGGTAAGGTACCTGTTGTATTCAGCATTTCATGGTAAGGTACCTGTTGTATTCAGCATTTCACAGTAAGGTACCTGTTGTATTCAGCATTTCACAGTACCTGTTGTATTCAGCATTTCACGGTAAGGTACCTGTTCTATTCAGCATTTCACAGTAAGGTACCTGTTGTATTCAGCATTTCACAGTACCTGTTGTATTCAGCATTTCACAGTAAGGTACCTGTTGTATTCAGCATTTCACAGTAAGGTCTACACTTATTGTATATAGGCGTATGTGACAAATAAAGTTTGATTTGATCTGATTTGAGGTCTTTGTGAAACATACCTTTCATTCCAAGCCTTTCTTAAGTACGATACAAAAGTTAGTGAAGTCCTCCTCCTCCTCCTCCACCTCCCCCTCCTCCTAATCCTCCACCTCCACCTCCCCCTCCTCCTCCCCCTCTTCCCCTCCTCCTCCCCCTCCACCCCTCCATCCTCCTCTTCCTCCTACTCCTTCTCCTCATCTTCCTCCTTCCGTTGTCACTCTTCACTCAGGAGGTGTACCAGTAGAAAGGAAAAGCACACACTGACAGACAGACAGAAAGACAGACAGACAGACAGACAGACAGACAGACAGACAGACAGACAGACAGACAGACAGACAGACAGACAGACAGACAGACAGACAGACAGACAGACAGACAGGTAAACAGACAGGTAGACAGACAGGTAGACAGACAGGCAGACAGGTAGACACAAACACACACACACACAGACAGACACACACAGACAGACAGACAGACAGACAGACAGGTAGACACAAACACACACACACACACACACAGATAAACACACACAGACACACAGACACACACACACACACACACACACACACACACACGCACACACACACACACAACCACACACACACACACACACACACGCACACACACACACACAACCACACACACACACACACACACACACACACACACACACACACACACACACACACACACACACACATGCTGAGAGTCAGGCAGGCAGCAGGTGGTTTAATTACAGGAGGATCATAACACTGATAATACTGATGGACACACAGACAGTCTGTGTGTGTCTGTGTGTGTCTGTGTGTGTGTGTGTGTGTGTGTGTGTGTGTGTCTGTGTGTGTGTGTGTGTGTGTCTGTGTGTGTGTGTGTGTGTGTGTGTGTGTGTGTGTGTGTGTGTGTGTGTGTGTCTGTGTGTGTGTGTGTGTCTGTGTGTGTGTCTGTGTGTGTGTGTGTGTGTGTGTGTGTGTGTGTGTGTGTGTGTGTGTGTCTGTGTGTGTGTGTGTGTCTGTGTGTGTGTGTGTGTGTGTGTGTGTCTGTGTGTGTGTGTGTGTGTGTGTGTGTGTGTGTGTGTGTGTGTGTGTGTGTGTCTGTGTGTGTTTATCTGTGTGTGTGTGTGTGTGTGTGTGTGTGTGTGTGTGTGTGTGTGTGTGTGTGTGTGTGTGTGTGTGTGTGTGTGTGTGTGTGTGTGTGTGTGTGTGTGTGTGTGTGTGTGTGTGTGTGTGTGTGTGTGTGTGTGTGTGTGTGTGTGTGTGTGTGTGTGTGTCTGTGTCTGTGTGTGTGTGTGTGTGTGTGTGTGTGTGTGTGTGTGTGTGTCTGTGTGTGTGTGTGTCTGTGTGTGTGTCTGTGTGTGTGTCTGTGTGTGTGTGTGTGTGTGTGTGTGTCTGTGTGTGAGTGTGTGTGTGTGTGTGTGTGTGTGTGTGTGTGTGTGTGTGTGTGTGTGTGTGTGCGTGCGTGTGTCTGTGTGTGCGTGTGTGTGTCTGCGTGCATGCGCGCGTGTGTGTGTATCCAATTTACAATGACGTGTTCTCAGACTTTTGTCCCAGAATTATTACAGTGCTGTCTAATTTAAACCATCAATTTGACATTGTCATAATGTATTGACATGGAGATGAAACCCTAATGAGGACAGCCTAGCTGTTGAAACGTTTGTTTAATAAATGATTGCATCGGGTTGGCGCTTAGTGCACAGTACCCTACTTAGTGCATAGCACCCTACTTAGTGCATAGTTAGTGCACAGTACCCTACTTAGTGCATATTACCCTACTTAGTGCACAGTACCCTACTTAGTGCATAGCACCCTACTTAGTGCACAGTACCCTACTTAGTGCACAGTACCCTACTTAGTGCACAGTACCCTACTTAGTGCACAGTACCCTACTTAGTGCATAGCACCCTACTTAATGCATAGTTAGTGCACAACCCTACTTAGTGCATAGCACCCTACATAGTGCATAGCACCCTACTTAGTGCATAGCACCCTACTTAATGCATAGTTAGTGCACAACCCTACTTAGTGCATAGCACCCTACTTAGTTCATAGCACCCTACTTAGTGCATAGCACCCTACTTAGTGCATAGCACCCTACTTAGTGCATATTACCGTACTTAGTTCATACCACCCTACTTAGTGCACAGTACCCTACTTAGTGCATAGCACCCTACTTAGTGCACAGTACCCTATTTAGTGCATATCACCCTACTTAGTTCATAGAACCCTACTTAGTTCATACCACCCTACTTAGTGCATAGCACCCTACCTAGTGCATAGCACCCTACTTAGTGCATAGCACCCTACTTAATGCACACAACCCTACTTAGTTCATAGCACCCGACTTAGTGCATAGCACTCTACTTAGTGCATAGCACCCTAATTAGTGCATAGCATCCGACTTAGTTCATAGCACCCGACTTAGTGCATACCACTCTACTTAGTGCATAGCACCCTCCTTACTGCATAGCACCCTACTTAGTGCATAGCACCCTACCTAGTGCATAGCACCCTACTTAGTGCATAGCACCCTACTTAATGCACACAACCCTACTTAGTTCATAGCACCCGACTTAGTGCATAGCACTCTACTTAGTGCATAGTTAGTGCATAGCATCCAACTTAGTGCATAGCGATCTACTTAGTGCATAGCACCCTACTAGTTCATAGCACCCTACCTAGTGCATAGCACCCTACTTAGTGCATAGCACCCTACTTAGTGCATAACACTCTACTTAGTGCATAGTACCCTACTTAGTGCATAGTACGCTACTTAATGCACACAACCCTACTTAGTGCATAGCACCCTACCTAGTGCATAGCACTCTACTCAGTGCATAACACTCTACTTAGTTCATAGCACCCTACCTAGTGCATAGCACCCTTCTTAGTGCATAGTACCCTATTTAGTGCATAGCACCCTTCTTAGTGCATAGCACCCTACTTAGTGCATAGCACCCTATTTAGTGCATAGCACCCTTCTTAGTGCATAGCACCCTACCTAGTGCACTACATTAGACCAGGCCTATAGGGATACAAACACTCTTGCTTTGAAGTCACTGTCCTTCTGATCTCTTTGTTATTCATGAAGGGGGGGGGGTTGTTTTGATGTTCCTTTTCTAGATCTGGTCACTTCTAATACATCAACACTAGAAGAAGAGACTAGGGGAAGAAAGACGTCTCTTTCAGCCCTCCCCGCAGAGGTCACGACAGCAACACGAAGCGTTAGTTACCAAGGGAACGGTAGCATTATGTATGCTTGGGTGACCATGTATGAGAGAATGGAGGGGAGGGGCTATTTGAGCCTCTGCTTCTAATCCTGCTCGAACCTGGAGATAAATATTATTGTTGAGTGGTTAAAGGCACTGGAACGCTCGACATAATTACAACCCAGAGACTTCCTTCGTGTGACGAAGCTCAGGATTTTATGCCATTCTATAAATGGAAAAGCTATGTATAATTACTGTTATCAGCAGAAAAAAAAGAGCTAAATGTTATGATTTCCACAGGAGGCTCAACTTCAGCTCTGAACGTTGCCCTGGATACAGTCCTCTGTACAACAGAACGTCTGGTCGTTTACCACCAGTCTTCACCTGTGCTTAATGTACATTCAAGGATCTTTCTCGGCTTAGACGTTGTTGACACTAAAATCTAATGCTTGTAAATATAGGATCACGTCAACGTTTTCTCCTTTCCTTCCCTGTCTCCTTGGCGGTGCTTCATTTGTAAATCGGGTGGTGCCGGAAGAAACAGTGAGCACGAGAGGGGGGTGACCTGAGTTCTGAGATTCCGGACCTGAGTTCTGAGGTTCCGGACCTGAGTTCTGAGGTTCCGGACCTGAGTTCTGAGGTTCCGGACCAGAGTTCTGTGGTTCCGGACCTGAGTTCTGAGGTTCCGGACCTGAGTTCTGAGGTTCCGGACCTGAGATCTGAGGTACCGGAATGCATGAAAAAAAAATAACACATCGCATTCGCATAGTGACATAGAGCAGAGGCCGTGACAGAAGTTTATTTTAACTAGGCAAGTCAGTTAAGAACAAATTCTTATTTACAATGACGGCCAAACCCGGATGACGCTGGGCCAATTGTGCGCCGCACTATGGTACTCCCAATCACAGCCAGATGTGATAGTGACTGGATTTGAACCAGGGACAGTAGTAACACTGAGATGCAGTGCCCTTGACTGCTGCACCACTCAGGAGCTCTTTTTAAAAGCTAATTTCGACGTCATTTCACATGACTGGAGACTTTGGCAGAATCTTTGTTCATAATACCACACAAATGATTGAAATGGCAGGCTACTTTGACACTGACAAACAGACATCAGTATTTTTTAAATTGTACCTTTATTTTACTAGGCAAGTCAGTTAAGAACAAATTCTTATTTTCAATGACGGCCTAGGAACCGTGGGTTAACTGCCTGTTCAAGGGCAGAACGACAGATTTTGTACCTTGTCAGCTCGGGGATTTGAACTTGCAACCTTTCGGTTACTTTCGGTTACTAGTCCAATGCTCTAACCACTAGGCTACTAGGCTCTCCTGCCGCCCCAGTATAAAGGACCTTGTTCTTGAATCCATCAATAGCCGAGTCCGAGATGTGTGGAGACACATTGTAGGCTACAAGATGAGGAAATTATAGACCTAAAAAAGCTTTTCCAGTTTCACTGACTCACCCAATGATGTACAGCTCACTTGCTGGTGAAGGCCAAAGCACTTGTGCTGAAAGCCTCTCCCTCTCTCTTTTGTTAAAAAACATTTTTGAAAGTTGATCAAATATTTTGGAGGCCTTACAGCATAGTCCGAAAATAAATGATTAAGTGCAACACTTGAGAGATGAGAGTTCAGGCTTATGTCTAATCGGAGCAGAGATGGGGGGGAGAGAGAGCATAGAAAGTGAATCTAGTTATGTGAGGGTGCCACCGTCACAACACGCGTTGGTATCAAACATATACTATGCCCACATACTCTAGTATAGCCGTGTGTCTGTACGAGCCCGAAGTTCTTAAAGCCACATTTTCCATACGTCAATGTACAGCAACATTTTTAGGTGCCACTGCAGAACACCTGCCATTCTACAAAATATTCTTTATGGAAAATGTTTATATATATATATATATACAGTACCAGTCAAAAGTTTAGACACACCTGCTCATTCAAGGGTTTTTCTTTATTTTACTATTTTCTATATTGTAGAATAATAGCGAAGACATCAACACTATAAAATAACACATATGGAATCATGTAGTAACTGTCACACCCTGACCATAGTTAACTTTGTATGTTTCTATGTTTTGTTTGGTCAGGGTGGGATCTGAGTGGGCATTCTATGTTGTGTGTCTAGTTTGTCTGTTTCTGTGTTTGGCCTGATATGGTTCTCAATCAGAGGCAGGTGTTAGTCATTGTCTCTGATTGGGAACCATATTTAGGTAGCCTGTTTGGTGTTGGGATTTGTGGGTGATTGTTCCTGTCTCTGTGTTTGTACTAGATAGGGCTGTTTTTTTTTTTTTTCACATATCTTGGTTTTGTTAGTCTATTCATGTATAATAACCACGCTGCGTTTTGGTCCGCCTCTCCTTCGACACAAGAAAACCGTTACAGTAACCAAAAAAGTGTTAAACAAATCCAAATATAATTTATATTTGAGTTTCTTCAAATAGCCACCCGTTGACTTGATGACAGCTTTGCACACTCTTGGCATTCTCTCAACCATCAGTTGTGTTGACACAAGGTAGGAGTGGTATACAGAAGATAGCCCTACCTGGTAATAGACCAAGTCCATATTATGGCAAGAACAGCTCAAATAAGCAAAGAGAAATGACAGTCCATCATTACATTAAGACGTGAACGTCAGTCAATACGGAACAATTTCAAGAACTTTAAAGGTTTCTTCGAGTGCAGTTGCAAAAACCATCCAGCTCTATGATGAAACTGGCTCTCATGAGGACTGCCACAGGAAAGGAAGTCTCCTTTATCATTACCATACAGTGTTCCTGTACTGCCTGTAGGTCTTTATGACCCATGACTGTCAATCCAAACCACTGGCAGAGAAATTCTATCTCTGTTTCTCCATAGAGTGTGTCCTGGGTCCACCTGCCAGTATTGCGCCTAAAACATATTGAGCTCCTCTATGAACTGGACTGTATTGTCCAACGCCCGTCCTCCTTGAGAGAACATTCTAGCCTCCATGTTCCTCGCCAAACTCTCGAAAAACTCCCTCTGATTAAGGACTCTGTCGCTGGGTCTTCCACCATTCAGTTTGACGACCTTGGAAAGATTTCTCTTGAATCCCTCTCTGGCTGAGTTGTGTGTGTCGGCCGCTTCTGCCATTGAACTGAACACTGAGCTTCCCTGGTGACGACCCTGTTGGCAGTAATAATTGTGCAATCACCATTTTTAGGAGATCGAGTGACAGATAGTTCAGATAGTTCTTGATGTGCATCAAACATAAGGCCTAGAGAGTTAACAAACGCATGCGAAGATATGCAAGGCCACTATAGTTCTGAAGGGTTGCGTCATCGTTGGAGACATCCTCAGTGGATGTGGTAAAATACTTGTCAGGTCAACTTAGAGTTCTGAAACTGAATGCCACATCTAGTGTCCAAAATCCTGACGATTTTGACACAGCTGAACGTCTAAACTGTCTGGTCTCTCAGCTCCATTCGTTTGTTGTTGTTGTTGTTGTTGTTGTTGGATACATTGTAAAGCATATATAGCTTGTCCATAAGTCTTTTTTTTTTTAAATGATTGATAGATCCAATCTCTTTTAACCACATGGAATACTGTGAGCTCAATTGTACTACTATTCTTCCAAATAGTTTTCGTTTCATTTCAGATTAAATACGTTGTTCTATGTTGGAGTAAGCAACATTGGAATGGAGAATTCTCATCATGTCAAGTCCATGTAACTCCTGACAAAACCGTGAGTGGATCTGTGACGTTCAGCCTCCTGTTTTTAATTTTGAGCTGTTAACCTCAACCTGTGTCAAGGTGACCTCTCTAGCCTCGTCTACAAGGTTGATATTCCACCCACTCTTTTGCTATTTTCATCCCTCCAGTCTTTTCTGGGACAAAAGTTTCTACCTTTTGTGCATGTTGTACAGCCCAGCTGAAATTAGCTTGACAAGCCAGAGTGTTATAAGTTTGCTTGGTCTTGAACTGAGCCTCCGTCCAAATTGTACCTGTTCTGGGAACTTGTCAGTGTATGTAACCCTCCCCCCTTCCCCCCCTCCCCCTCTCCGGGCACTTGTCAGTGTATGTAATGACCCCCCCCCCTTCCACTGCTCTCTGTGCGCCTCTCCCACCAAGTGTGACTCGCTAGTAGACCTAATTTCTGATTTGGCTTTCCCTCAGTTTCAAATTCAGTCGACTATTCTAGGCTACTTGATGTGTTATGTAGGGGCCTCTTCACTAGTCTAGGCTACTTGATGTGTTATGTAGGGACATCTTCACTAGTCTAGGCTACTTGATGTGTTATGTAGGGACCTCTTCACTAGTCTAGGCTACTTGATGTGTTATGTAGGGACCTCTTCACTAGTCTAGGCTACTTGATGTGTTATGTAGGGACCTCTTCACTAGTCTAGGCTACTTGATGTGTTATGTAGGGACCTCTTCACTAGTCTAGGCTACTTGATGTGTTATGTAGTGACTCTTCACTAGTCTAGGTGTCAGGGGTGCGTACTGGGGGCAGAGAAGTCAGACGCAGGAGAGCGAACCTGTGTTTCCAACAGCTAAGTTCAATTATCAAAACCCACCGGATACAGAATAATAAAATACATGGGAACATAACCCGACGCTCACCAGAACATAACGTGCACAAGCACTGACAACAAACAATTACAGACAAGGACATGGGGGAGAACAGAGGGTTAAATACACAACATGTAATTGATGGGATTGGAACCAGGTGTGATGCAAGACAAGACAAAACCAATGGAAAATGAAAAGTGGATCGACGATGGCTAGAAGGTCGGTGACGTCGTCCGCCGAACGCCGCCCCGAACAAGGAGAGGGACCGACTTCGGTGGAAGTCGTGAAACTAGGCTACCTGAGATTATTACATAGGGACCTCTTCACTAGTCTAGGCTACCTGAGATTATTACATAGAGACCTCTTCACTAGTCTAGGCTACCTGAGATGATTACATAGAGACCTCTTCACTAGTCTAGTCTACGGGACGTGATTACATAGAGACCTCTTCCCTAGTCTAGGCTACGGGACGTGATTACATAGGGACCTCTTCACTAGTCTAGGCTACCTGAGATTATTACATAGAGACCTCTTCACTAGTCTAGGCTACCTGAGATGATTACATAGAGACCTCTTCACTAGTCTAGTCTACGGGACGTGATTACATAGAGACCTCTTCCCTTGTCTAGGCTACGGGACGTGATTACATAGGGACCTCTTCACTAGTCTAGGCTACCTGAGATTATTACATAGAGACCTCTTCACTAGTCTAGGCTACTTGAGATGATTACATAGAGACCTCTTCACTAGTCTAGGCTACGGGACGTGATTACATAGAGACCTCTTCACTAGTCTAGGCTACTTGAGATGATTACATAGAGACCTCTTCACTAGTCTAGGCTAGCGGACGTGATTACATAGGGACCTCTTCACTAGTCTAGGCTACGGGACGTGATTACATAGAGACCTCTTCACTAGTCTAGGCTACTTGAGATGATTACATAGAGACCTCTTCACTAGTCTAGGCTAGCGGACGTGATTACATAGGGACCTCTTCACTAGTCTAGGCTACCTGAGATTATTACATAGAGACCTCTTCACTAGTCTAGGCTACCTGAGATGATTACATAGAGACCTCTTCACTGGTCTAGGCTACCTGAGATGATTACATAGAGACCTCTTCACTAGTCTAGGCTACCTGAGATGATTACATAGAGACCTCTTCACTAGTCTAGGCTACGGGATGTGATTACATAGAGACCTCTTCACTAGTCTAGGCTACTTGAGATGATTACATAGAGACCTCTTCACTAGTCTAGGCTACGGGATGAGATTACATAGAGACCTCTTCACTAGTCTAGTCTACGGGATGAGATTACATAGAGACCTCTTCACTAGTCTAGTCTACGGGATGAGATTACATAGAGACCTCTTCACTAGTCTAGGCTACTTGAGATGATTACATAGAGACCTCTTCACTAGTCTAGGCTAGCGGATGTGATTACATAGAGACCTCTTCACTAGTCTAGGCTAGGGGATGAGATTTCATAGAGACCTCTTCACTAGTCTAGGCTACTTGAGATGATTACATAGGGACCTCTTCACTAGTCTAGGCTACTTGAGATGATTACATAGAGACCTCTTCACTGGTCTAGGCTACTTGAGATGATTACATAGAGACCTCTTCACTGGTCTAGGCTACTTGAGATGATTACATAGAGACCTCTTCCCTAGTCTAGGCTACGGGACGTGATTACATAGAGACCTCTTCCCTAGTCTAGGCTACCTGAGATTATTACATAGAGACCTCTTCACTGGTCTAGGCTACGGGACGTGATTACATAGGGACCTCTTCACTAGTCTAGGCTACCTGAGATTATTACATAGAGACCTCTTCACTAGTCTAGGCTACTTGAGATGATTACATAGAGACCTCTTCACTGGTCTAGGCTACGGGACGTGATTACATAGGGACCTCTTCACTAGTCTAGGCTACCTGAGATTATTACATAGAGACCTCTTCACTAGTCTAGGCTACGGGATGAGATTACATAGAGAACTCTTCACTAGTCTAGGCTACCTGAGATTATTACATAGAGACCTCTTCACTAGTCTAGGCTAGGGGATGTGATTACATAGAGAACTCTTCACTAGTCTAGGCTACGGGATGAGATTACATAGAGACCTCTTCACTAGTCTAGGCTACTTGAGATGATTACATAGAGACCTCTTCACTAGTCTAGGCTACGGGATGAGATTACATAGAGACCTCTTCACTAGTCTAGTCTACGGGATGAGATTACATAGAGACCTCTTCACTAGTCTAGTCTACGGGATGAGATTACATAGAGACCTCTTCACTAGTCTAGGCTACTTGAGATGATTACATAGAGACCTCTTCACTAGTCTAGGCTAGCGGATGTGATTACATAGAGACCTCTTCACTAGTCTAGGCTAGGGGATGAGATTTCATAGAGACCTCTTCACTAGTCTAGGCTACTTGAGATGATTACATAGGGACCTCTTCACTAGTCTAGGCTACTTGAGATGATTACATAGAGACCTCTTCACTAGTCTAGTCTACGGGATGAGATTACATAGAGACCTCTTCACTAGTCTAGGCTACTTGAGATGATTACATAGGGACCTCTTCACTAGTCTAGGCTACTTGAGATGATTACATAGGGACCTCTTCACTAGTCTAGGCTACTTGAGATGATTACATAGAGACCTCTTCACTAGTCTAGGCTACTTGAGATGATTACATAGAGACCTCTTCACTAGTCTAGGCTACGGGATGAGATTACATAGAGACCTCTTCACTAGTCTAGGCTACCTGAGATGATTACATAGAGACCTCTTCACTGGTCTAGGCTACGGGACGTGATTACATAGAGACCTCTTCACTAGTCTAGGCTACCTGAGATGATTACATAGAGACCTCTTCACTAGCTGACCAGCAATGCCAAGACCTGTTTCTAGATCAGTTTCTTAACTCGCCGGCCCGCCCCATAACCTCTATGTACACATAAGAGAAGAGATCTGAAATCAGTGTGGAAGCATTAGGATGATTAGTGGACGGCGTGAGAAATAACCAACTTAACTCTGATCCCTTGTTACGATGAATGTTTACAGTGTAAACAGTGAACAGATTGTACTTGTAATGCCCACGTGAGCTACCGAAGACGGGCCAATAGGTGCCGGTCAAATTAAGCACTGCTCCTTGGTCTATTGAAGGGGTACGTCCCAGAGGGCGATACTTTTGACAAGAGTCGAACACTATACAGGGAATAAGGACATGACCAAGGACACAGATTGGAGATGTGTCCAAAATAGCTGATGATCATTGGCTAGCTCACTCAATCAGAGGACAACACTGAGCCTACGTCCCAAAAACGTACCCTATTCCCTGTGGGCCAATAGGGGCTCTGGTCAAACGTACTTCACCGTGCGAAAGATAGTGTGCCATTTGGGACTAATTCTAAGTAGTAGAGGACTTGAAGCTGTTGTCTCTGTTCCTAACAGGGTTTTTAGGTACTTGTCCAGCAGTGTGTGTGTGTGTGTGTGTGTGTGTGTGTGTGTGTGTGTGTGTGTGTGTGTGTGTGTGTGTGTGTGTGTGTGTGTGTGTGTGTGTGTGTGTGTGTGTGTGTGTGCGCGTGCGTTTTGATTTATTGCCTATCTGTGTGACTCAAGGGGTCCATAAGCATGTCTGGCTGCATTTGAACTTTGTGTGACCCAAGGGCCTCTGTAGTACTAGAGACACCAGTCAGTTCTGTTTACATCTCCACACACACACACACACACTCACACTTTGTGTGACCCAAGGGCCCCTGTTGTACTAGAGACACCAGTCAGCTCTGTTTACATCTCCACACACACACACACACACACACACACACACACACACACACACACACACACACACACACACACACACACACACACCACACACACACACACACACTCACACTTTGTGTGACCCAAGGGCCCCTGTTGTACTAGAGACACCAGTCAGTTCTGTTTACATCTCCACACACACACACACACACTCACACTTTGTGTGACCCAAGGGCCCCTGTAGTACTAGAGACACCAGTCAGCTCTGTTTACATCTCCACACACACACACACACACACACACACACACACACACACACACACACACACACACACACACACACACACACACACCACACACACACACACACACTCACACTTTGTGTGACCCAAGGGCCCCTGTTGTACTAGAGACACCAGTCAGCTCTGTTTACATCTCCACACACACACACACACACACACAAAAACACACACACGCACTTTTCATGGTCATATGAGAGCACTCCAACACCAAATGACCTTCTTCACATAATCAGGTCCCTTTATGGACCGTGTGGTACCTACAGTCCACCAGTCCTGCTGTATTAATCTGACTCATCTCTACGTCCCCACATAATAACTTCTCTGTCCAACCATGTCAATACTCCACTGGTGGACCTACGACTCGTTGGTTAGCTCATACATAAGGGTCCACGCGTGAGACAGACAGGCTGCGAGCAAACAGCTTGTCTTTTATCAGTCTAGTGGACCGCAGTAACCTTGTACTACAGACTACTCTATTAGTGAACTGCACACTACACTATTACCGACTCAGAATGTAGTGGGAGAGGAAAGTGAGAGAGAGAGAGAGAGAGAGGGGGAGAGGGAGAGAGCGAGGGAGAGAGTGAGAGAGCGAGGGAGAGAGCGAGAGAGCGAGGGAGAGAGAGAGAGAGGGGGGGGGGGGTGAGGGAGAGAGTGAGAGAACGAGGGAGAGAGAGCGAGAGAGAGGGAGAGAGAGTGAGGGAGAGAGCGAGGGAGAGAGTGAGGGAGAGAGAGAGAGAGAGGGAGAGAGCGAGGGAGAGAGCGAGAGAGAGAGAGAGAGGGAGAGAGCCAGGGAGAGAGAGAGAGAGGGAGAGAGCGAGGGAGAGAGCGAGGCAGAGAGCGAGAGAGACAGAGAGAGAGACAGAGAGAGAGAGTGAGACAGAGAGAGAGAGACAGAGAGAGAGAGTGAGACAGAGAGAGAGAGAGAGAGAGAGGGGGAGAGGGAGAGAGCGAGGGAGAGAGAGAGAGGGAGAGAGCGAGGGAGAGAGCGAGAGAGAGAGAGAGAGAGAGAGAGAGAGAGAGAGAGAGAGGGAGAGAGCCAGGGAGAGAGCGAGAGAGAGAGAGAGAGAGAGAGAGAGAGGGGGAGAGGGAGAGAGCGAGGGAGAGGGAGAGAGCGAGGGAGAGAGCGAGAGAGAGAGAGAGAGAGAGACAGAGAGAGAGAGAGAGAGGGAGAGAGCCAGGGAGAGAGCGAGAGAGAGAGAGAGAGAGAGAGAGAGAGGGGGAGAGGGAGAGAGCGAGGGAGAGAGAGAGAGAGGGAGAGAGCGAGGGAGAGAGCGAGGCAGAGAGCGAGAGAGACGGAGAGAGAGACAGAGAGAGAGAGTGAGACAGAGAGAGAGAGAGAGGGAGAGAAACCATCCTGTTAATATAATACAGTACTGAGACACCAGCTTGTTTACACACTCTGAGTGTCGGCAAGGGGGATGGGGACTGGGGATGTTAGATGCTGTGTGTGTGTGGATCGTCACTCTCCCCTCCCCAGGGAGATATAAACAAGTTGTTTTTGCTGCCACTCGCCTGCCAATTCAATTTGTTGTGTCGACCCGACAACACACACACACACATACACAAACACACGAGCGTTGACGGTGCTCTGTTAGAGGAGAGACTCGCTGTAATTGCTTTTAAGCCAAGGTTTGTTTTTCGTCTTTGATTTGACGCTGTGCGTTTTATTTGAACAAACATAATATCATTGTGCATTTCACTGTAAAGTCTACACCTGTTGTATCCGGAGACAAACAACATTTGATTTAGTCTGAATTCGAACAGAACAAACGCTGCTCTCCAGAACACATGGATTTGATATCTCCATACTGTTTCATGTGTAGTATTGATGTGGAATGTCGATGTGGAATGTTGATGTGGAATGTTGATGTGGAATGTTGATGTGGAATGTTGATGTTTAGTATTGATGTGGAATGTTGATGTGGAATGTTGATGTGGAATGTTGATGTGTAATGTTGATGTGTAGTATTGATTTGGAATGTTGATGTGTAATGTTGATGTGTAGTATGGATGTGTAATGTTGATGTGTAGTATCGATGTGGAATGTTGATGTGGAATGTTGATGTGTAGTATCGATGTGGAATGTTGATGTGGAATGTTGATGTGTAGTATTGATTTGGAATGTTGATGTGGAATGTTGATGTGGAATGTTTATGTGGAATGTTCATGTGGAATGTTCACGTGGAATGTTGATGTGTAGTATTGAGGTGGAGTGTTTTTGTGTAGTATTGATTTGGAATGTTGATTTGGAATGTTGATGTGGAATGTTGATGTGGAATGTTGATGTGGAATGTTGATGTGTAGTATTGATGGGGAATGTTGATGTGTAGTATTGATGGGGAATGTTGATGTGGAATGTTGATGTGTAGTATTGATGGGGAATGTTGATGTGGAATGTTGATGTGTAGTATTGATTTGGAATGTTGATGTGTAGTATTGATGGGGAATGTTGATGTGGAATGTTGATGTGTAGTATTGATTTGGAATGTTGATGTGTAGTATGGATGTGGAATGTTGATGTGGAATGTTGATGTGTAGTATGGATGTGGAATGTTGATGTGTAGTATTGATGGGGAATGTTGATGTGGAATGTTGATGTGTAGTATTGATGGGGAATGTTGATGTGGAATGTTGATGTGTAGTATCGATGTGGAATGTTGATGTGGAATGTTGATGTGGAATGTTGATGTGTAGTATTGAGGTGGAATGTTGATGTGGAATGTTGATGTGTAGTATGGATGTGGAATGTTGATGTGGAATGTTGATGTGTAGTATTGATTTGGAATGTTGATGTGGAATGTTGATGTGTAGTATTGATGGGGAATGTTGATGTGGAATGTTGATGTGTAGTATTGATGGAATGTTGATGGAATGATTGTAGTATTGATTTGGAATGTTGATGTGTAGTATTGAATGTTGTGGAAATGTAGTTGATGTGGAATGTTGATGTCTAGTATTGATGGGGAATGTTGATGTGGAATGTTGATGTGTAGTATGGATGTGGAATGTTGATGTGGAATATTGATGTGTAGTATGGATGTGGAATATTGATGGAATGTTGATGTGGAATGTTGATGTGTAGTATTGATTTGGAATGTTGATGTGGAATGTTGATGTGTAGTATTGATGTGGAATGTTGATGTGGAATGTTGATGTGTAGTATGGATGTGGAATGTTGATGTGGAATGTTGATGTGTAGTATTGAGGTGGAATGTTGATGTGGAATGTTGATGTCTAGTATTGAGGTGGAATGTTGATGTGGAATGTTGATGTGTAGTATGGATGTGCAATGTTGATGTGTAGTATTGATGTGTAGTATGGATGGGGAATGTTGATGTGGAATGTTGATGTGGAATGTTGATGTGGAATGTTGATGTGGAATGTTGATGTGTAGTATTGATGGGGAATGTTGATGTGGAATGTTGATGTGGAATGTTGATGTGGAATGTTGATGTGGAATGTTGATGTGGAATGTTGATGTGTAGTATTGATGGGGAATGTTGATGTGGAATGTTGATGTGGAATGTTGATGTGTAGTATTGATTTGGAATGTTGATGTGGAATGTTGATGTGTAGTATTGATGGGGAATGTTGATGTGGAATGTTGATGTGGAATGTTGATGTGGAATGTTGATGTGGAATATTGATGGGGAATGTTGATGTGGAATGTTGATGTGTAGTATTGATGGGGAATGTTGATGTGGAATGTTGATGTGGAATGTTGATGTGGAATGTTGAAGTGGAATGTTGATGTGTAGTATTGATTTGGAATGTTGATGTGGAATGTTGATGTGTAGTATGGATGTGGAATGTTGATGTGGAATGTTGATGTGGAATGTTGATGTGTAGTATTGATGTGGAATGTTGATGTGGAATGTTGATGTCTAGTATTGATGTGGAATGTTGATGTGGAATGTTGATGTGGAATGTTGATGTGTAGTATTGATTTGGAATGTTGATGTGGAATGTTGATGTGTAGTATTGATTTGGAATGTTGATGTGGAATGTTGATGTGGAATGTTGATGTGTAGTATTGATGTGGAATGTTGATGTGGAATGTTGATGTGTAGTATTGATGTGGAATGTTGATGTGGAATGTTGATGTGTAGTATTGATGTGGAATGTTGATGTGGAATGTTGATGTGGAATGTTGATGTGGAATGTTGATGTGGAATGTTGATGTCTAGTATTGATGTGGAATGTTGATGTGGAATGTTGATGTGGAATGTTGATGTGGAATGTTGATGTGGAATGTTGATGTGTAGTATTGATGTGGAATGTTGATGTGGAATGTTGATGTGGAATGTTGCTTGCAGTTTGTGTGCCCTTGTGTGTGTTCCCCGTGGGGTACAGCGTGTGTGGATGTTATGGGGTGTGTATGTGGGGTACAGTGTGTGTGGATGTTATGGGGTGTGTATGTGGGGTACAGCGTGTGTACAGGTTATGGGGTGTGTATGTGGGGTACAGCGTGTGTACAGGTTATGGGGTGTGTTTATTTATTTATTTTATTTCACCTTTATTTAACCAGGTAGACAAGTTGAGAACAAGTTCTCATTTACAATTGCGACCTGGCCAAGATAAACCATAGCAGTTCGACACATACAACGACACAGAGTTACACATGGAGTAAAAATGTATGTGTATGTGGGGTACATTGTGTGTGGAGGTTATGGGGTGTGTATGTGGGGTACAGTGTGTGTACAGGTTATGGGTTGTGTATGTGGGGTACAGTGTGTGTACAGGTTATGGGGTGTGTATGTGGGGTACAGTGTGTGTACAGGTTATGGGGTGTGTATGTGGGGTACAGTGTGTGTACAGGTTATGGGGTGTGTATGTACAGTGTGTGTAGAGTGGGGTGTGTGTGGAGTACAGGTTATGGGGTGTGTATGTGGGGTACAGTGTGTGTACAGGTTAGGTTATGTGGGGTGATGTGTGTGTTATGGGGTGTAGAGTACATGTGTACAGGTTATGGGGTGTGCAGGTAGCCTAGTGGTTAGTTATGGGGTGTGTAGAGGTGTCAGGTAGGTGTGTAGTGGTTAGAGTGTAGAGGTGGCAGGTAGCCTAGTGGTTAGAGTGTAGAGGTGTCAGGTAGCCTAGTGGTTAGAGTGTAGAGGTGGCAGGTAGCCTAGTGGTTAGAGTGTAGATGTGGCAGGTAGCCTAGTGGTTAGAGTGTAGAGGTGGCAGGTAGCCTAGTGGTTAGAGTGTAGATGTGGCAGGTAGCCTAGTGGTTAGAGTGTAGAGGTGGCAGGTAGCCTAGTGGTTAGAGTGTAGATGTGGCAGGTAGCCTAGTGGTTAGAGTGTAGAGGTGGCAGGTAGCCTAGTGGTTAGAGTGTAGAGGTGGCAGGTAGCCTAGTGGTTAGAGTGTAGAGGAGGCAGGTAGTCTAGTGGTTGGAGTGTAGAGGTGGCAGGTAGCCTAGTGGTTAGAGTGTAGAGGTGGCAGGTAGCCTAGTGGTTAGAGAGTTGGTCCGGTAACTGAAGGGTTGCTAGATCGAATCCCCCGAGCTGACAAGGTAAAATCTGTCGTTCTACCCCTGAACAAGGCATCTAACCCACCGTTCCTAGGCTGTCATTGTAAATAATAATTTGTTCTTAACTGGCTTGCCTAGTATAATAAATATACAAATATTATGTTTCTTGGGTTCTTTTCACCGGGTTGTGGCATGTTGTTCATGTATGATAGCAAACTGTACGTTGTTAAATCAGACAGAAGGAATACTGATCTTCACCTGTTGGAAAAACCTTCAAAACAGTGTTTCATCCATCTTGTGTTTCATCCATCTTGTGTTTTATCCATCTTGTGTTTCATCCATCTTGTGTTTCATCCATCTTTCAGATGTTGACGTTCTGGTGACATTCCAGTCATTCCACTTAGATAATATTAATTAAGGACTAACACATTAATTACAGAGAATTATTATCGGTAATAATCGGTAATAATCAAGAGGAGTTCCTTTTCTCTCCACGGTAAACCCAAAACAGACTGTTATTTTAGGATAATTACAGTTAATTTGCATAATTATCTTTTTTTTCTTCCAAAGTACAATCCAAGTACAAAAATAACGATTCATCGTCATTTGATTTATTGTAATGTAGTTTTAAACACATTTTGTCATATTTATAGTGCATTCAGACCCCTTGACTTTTTCCACATTTTATTAAGTTACAGCCTTATCCTAAAGGACAGTTTTCCTTAACATACCCAAATCAAAAGGACCCAAATCAAACTGGTAGCTCAAATCAAACTGCCTTTCAGACCCAAATCAAACTGCCTGTAGCTCCTCAAATCAAACTGCCATACCCAAATCAAACTGCCTGTAGCTCAGGACCCAAATCAAACTGCCTGTAGCTCAGGACCCAAATCAAACTGCCTGTAGCTCAGGACCCAAATCAAACTGCCTGTAGCTCAGGACCCAAATCAAACTGCCTGTAGCTCAGGACCCAAATCAAACTCAGGACCCAAATCAAACTGCCTGTAGCTCAGGACCCAAATCTAACTGCCTGTAGCTCAGGACCTGAAGCAAGGATATGCATATTCCTGGAACCATTTGAAAGGAAACACTTTGAAGTTTGTGAAAAGGTGAAAATAATGTGGTAGAATATAACACAATAGATCTGGTAGAAGATAAAACAAACAAAAAAAACATGTTTTTTCAATTTTTTTGTTACATCATCTTTGAAATGCCCCAAAAAAGCCATAGAGTAATTTAGGACTCTGGGCGTAACTGAGATGTTGTCCACAATATGACAGCAGTGGGTGAGCGAAGTTTCGGATCGATACTTTCAAGGAGGAGTGGCCTACAGTGGTTGCTCAGCGATTATGCTGCGGAATTTAGAGGTTATTTGTGGTTTAGTACAATACCCTGCGTCACTACTTCATTGCTCCAGACCACCACAAGGGGGAGTTAGAGCACTGATTATGCTTGTGGGTCCCAAGGTCCTACTCTGTCTCTAACTGACAATGAATGGGCGACGTACACCTAAATAGAAACTGATAATTGTGCACGACTTCAAAATTGAATTTCAATAAAGTGAATGATGAGGATGATGAAAGTGATCAGAATTTAGAACAATAATCTAAGAATTGCGAATCATCTGTCCTGCACACGCACACCCGGAAAAATACACTTTTCCTTTTCTTTGTTACTTTTCGTCAGTATTACTTACTAAAACTGTTGTTACACAAAGGTTTTTAATTCCAAGAGAAACTTAGACTACAATTAGGGTGTGGAAATGTTAGGATTATTTTGCTCTTACTGTAGTACTGTAGCCTACTCCCGATCAGTCACGTTGTACAGCACCTGAGTGGCGCAGCAGTCTAAGATACTGCATCGCAGTGTAGCTACAGATGCTACAGACCACGACCCACGGTGGGCTTATGGTTTCTCTCCCTCTAAAAACAGAAATAAATAATTCTAAATAACAAACTGGCTTTATTTACAAATTAGTAACAATGTCTCACCCCATGTTCAAGAATGGCCTTTTTCTGTCTCACTTTAGGTTATTTGAAAACAAAATAATCTCCAAAATATTGTTATTTTTTAAACAAGCCATAGAAAGTTGGTTGCAATTTCAGTTTAATTCACCAGAAAAGACCGAACAAATAATACAACAAATATTGGGGTTAAACTCAAATATACTAATTGATTAAAAAAAAACTTTATCAATTGGAACCTTTAAAAAGTTTGGAACATCAATTGGAACCTTTCACAAGTGGAAGGGGTAAAACAAATATTATAATTATTATTATTATTAACCTGTTTTTCCACAAGCGTAGTAGGCTGTGAATTCCGCAAACAATGTTTCTAGGATGGGCTATTAGCAGGACAATATATATTGGTCATGTAGATCATGTCTCCTGAGTAGCGAAGTGGTCCCTGGTTCAAACCAGACTGTGTGACATCCGACTGTGATTGGGAGCCATAGGGCGGTGCAGAATTATTATTAAATCACTGAGAATGATATAAAAGCCACTTAGATACTCTCACTCTCATCAGATTTTCCCTAATGACAAATTCCTCTTAGATATTCATTTAGATTCCTCCAATCCTCTAAATGTAATTATTAGCGGAGAGTCCCCAGCTAGCACAGTGGATCTGGGCCGATTCCGTCTGAGAGTCGGGGCACTCGGCAGAGAGTAAGACTCGGCCGACGTCATGAGGCCCGAGTTTGGGCCGCCTTCGGCAGTATTACTTATGGCTGGAATGTGGGGATTGAGCTCCGGCCAATTCCGGTGAGAGTTATCTGGCCCAAATGTATTACTTGGCTCTCGGGCCAATTGTGGCTACTCTCTGGCAGATGATTACACGGGCTGCTTTATATAATTAGCATTTCATTATCTGGCCAAAATGTATATATTACTTGGGAATCAGGCCAATTCCGGTGAGAGTTATCTGGCCCAAATGTATTACTTTGGGCTCAGGCCGATTGCGGCTACTCTCTGGCAGATAATTACACGGGCTGCTTTAAATAATTAACATTTCATTATTTATTTTGCCATATATTCTCATTGTTTCTGTGATCAAAAAAATACAATTAACATTTCTATTAAATTCTTTAAGAGTCCTGGGGGTTGTATTTTTGTATATTGATACTTTTTGTATCAAGTCTCCCAGGCGGTGAGTAAATTGAAGTGGGTCTAGGGCAGGGGTGGGCAATTCCAGTCCTCATGGGCCTGATTGGTGTCACAGTTTTGCCTAATCACGATTTTCAGTTTAGAATGCAACTTGATTAATCAGCTATGTTTGCTAGGGATGGAGAAAAAGTGTGAGACCAATCAGGCCATTGAGGACTGGAGTCGCCCACCCCTGGTCTGGGGTGTCAGGTAAGGTAGAGGTGATATGATCCCTAACTAGCCTCTCAAAGCACTTCATGATGACAGAAGTGAGTGCTACGAGGAGATAGTCATTTAGTTCAGTAACCTTTGCTTTCCTGGGTACAGGTATATGGTGGGCATCTTGTAGCAAGTCGGGACAGCAGACTGGGATAGGGAGAGATTGAAAATGTTCGTAAAACACTCCAGCCAGCTGGTCTGCGGATGCTCCGAGGATGTGGATAGGGATGCTGTCTGGGTTGACAGCCTTACTAGGGTAAACATCCTTAAATGTCTTACTCACGTTGGCCACGGAGAAGGAGAGCCCACAGTCCTTGGGAGCGGGCCGCTTTGAGGGCACTGTTTTATACTCAAAGCCGTCAAAGAAGGTGTTTAGCTTGTCTGGATGTCAGTGTCTGCGACGTTGCTGGTTTCTAATCCGTGATTGGCTGTAGATCGTCTCGTATCTGAGTCGTTGAATTGCGACTCCACTTTGTCTCTATACTGACGTTTTGTCTGTTTGATTGCCTGACGGAGGGAATAACTGGTATCTGGTAACTAATATCTGGTGATATGGGGCTGTTAGTGATAGACAACATACTCAGAATGTTACCTGGTGATATGGTGCTGCTAGACAACATACTCAGAATGTTACCTGGTGATATGGTGCTGATAGTGATAGACAACATACTCAGAATGTTACCTGGTGATATGGGGCTGTTAGTGACAGACAACATACTCAGAATGTTACCTGGTGATATGGTGCTGATAGTGATAGACAACATACTCAGATTGTTACCTGGTGATATGGTGCTGATAGTGATAGACAACATACTCAGAATGTTACCTGCTGATATGGTGCTGTTAGTGATAGACAACATACTCAGAATGTTACCTGGTGATATGGTACTGTTAGTGATAGACAACATACTCAGAATGTTACCTGGTGATATGGTGCTGATAGACAACATACTCAGAATGTTACCTGGTGATATGGTGCTGTTAGTGATAGACAACATACTCAGAATGTTACCTGGTGATATGGTGCTGCTAGACAACATACTCAGAATGTTACCTGGTGATATGGGGCTGTTAGTGATAGACAACATACTCAGAATGTTACCTGGTGATATGGTGCTGTTAGACAACATACTCAGAATGTTACCTGGTGATATGGTGCTGCTAGACAACATACTCAGAATGTTACCTGGTGATATGGTGCTGATAGTGATAGACAACATACTCAGAATGTTACCTGGTGATATGGGGCTGTTAGTGACAGACAACATACTCAGAATGTTACCTGGTGATATGGTGCTGATAGTGATAGACAACATACTCAGATTGTTACCTGGTGATATGGTGCTGATAGTGATAGACAACATACTCAGAATGTTACCTGCTGATATGGTGCTGTTAGTGATAGACAACATACTCAGAATGTTACCTGGTGATATGGTACTGTTAGTGATAGACAACATACTCAGAATGTTACCTGGTGATATGGTGCTGATAGACAACATACTCAGAATGTTACCTGGTGATATGGTGCTGTTAGTGATAGACAACATACTCAGAATGTTACCTGGTGATATGGTGCTGCTAGACAACATACTCAGAATGTTACCTGGTGATATGGGGCTGTTAGTGATAGACAACATACTCAGAATGTTACCTGGTGATATGGTGCTGTTAGACAACATACTCAGAATGTTACCTGGTGATATGGTGCTGCTAGACAACATACTCAGAATGTTACCTGGTGATATGGTGCTGATAGTGATAGACAACATACTCAGAATGTTACCTGGTGATATGGGGCTGTTAGTGACAGACAACATACTCAGAATGTTACCTGGTGATATGGTGCTGATAGTGATAGACAACATACTCAGATTGTTACCTGGTGATATGGTGCTGATAGTGATAGACAACATACTCAGAATGTTACCTGCTGATATGGTGCTGTTAGTGATAGACAACATACTCAGAATGTTACCTGGTGATATGGTACTGTTAGTGATAGACAACATACTCAGAATGTTACCTGGTGATATGGTGCTGATAGACAACATACTCAGAATGTTACCTGGTGATATGGTGCTGTTAGTGATAGACAACATACTCAGAATGTTACCTGGTGATATGGTGCTGCTAGACAACATACTCAGAATGTTACCTGGTGATATGGGGCTGTTAGTGATAGACAACATACTCCGAATGTTACCTGGTGATATGGTGCTGATAGACAACATACTCAGAATGTTACCTGGTGATATGGTGCTGTTAGTGATAGACAACATACTCAGAATGTTACCTGGTGATATGGGGCTGTTAGTGATAGACAACATACTCAGAATGTTACCTGGTGATATGGTGCTGCTAGACAACATACTCAGAATGTTACCTGGTGATATGGGGCTGTTAGTGATAGACAACATACTCCGAATGTTACCTGGTGATATGGTGCTGATAGACAACATACTCAGAATGTTACCTGGTGATATGGTGCTGTTAGTGATAGACAACATACTCAGAATGTTACCTGGCGATATGGGGCTGTTAGTGATAGACAACATACTCAGAATGTTACCTGGTGATATGGTGCTGCTAGACAACATACTCAGAATGTTACCTGGTGATATGGTGCTGCTAGACAACACACTCAGAATGTTACCTGGTGATATGGTGCTGATAGACAACATACTCAGATTGTTACCTGGTGATATGGTGCTGTTAGACAACATACTCAGAATGTTACCTGGTGATATGGTGCTGCTAGACAACATACTCAGAATGTTACCTGGTGATATGGTGCTGCTAGTGATAGACAACATACTCAGAATGTTACCTGGTGATATGGTGCTGTTAGACAACATACTCCGAATGTTACCTGGTGATATGGTGCTGATAGACAACATACTCAGAATGTTACCTGGTGATATGGTGCTGTTAGTGATAGACAACATACTCAAAATGTTACCTGGTGATATGGTGCTGATAGTGATAGAAAACATACTCAGAATGTTACCTGGTGATATGGTGCTGTTAGTGATAGACAACATACTCAGAATGTTACCTGGTGATATGGTGCTGCTAGACAACATACTCAGAATGTTACCTGGTGATATGGTGCTGCTAGTGATAGACAACATACTCAGAATGTTACCTGGTGATATGGTGCTGATAGTGATAGACAACATACTCAGAATGTTACCTGGTGATAGTGATAGACAACATACTCAGAATGTTACCTGGTGATATGGTGTTAGTGATAGACAACATACTCAGAATGTTACCTGGTGATATGGTGCTGTTAGTGATAGACAACATACTCAGAATGTTACCTGGTGATATGGTGCTGCTAGACAACATACTCAGAATGTTACCTGGTGATATGGTGCTGTTAGTGATAGACAACATACTCAGAATGTTACCTGGTGATATGGTGCTGTTAGACAACATACTCAGAATGTTACCTGGTGATATGGTGCTGCTAGACAACATACTCAGAATGTTACCTGGTGATATGGTGCTGATAGTGATAGACAACATACTCAGAATGTTACCTGTGATATGGGGCTGTTAGTGACAGACAACATACTCAGAATGTTACCTGGTGATATGGTGCTGATAGTGATAGACAACATACTCAGATTGTTACCTGGTGATATGGTGCTGATAGTGATAGACAACATACTCAGAATGTTACCTGGTGATATGGTGCTGTTAGTGATAGACAACATACTCAGAATGTTACCTGGTGATATGGTGCTGTTAGTGATAGACAACATACTCAGAATGTTACCTGGTGATATGGTGCTGATAGTCAGAATGTTACCTGGTGATATGGTGCTGTTAGTGATAGACAACATACTCAGAATGTTACCTGGTGATATGGTGCTGCTAGACAACATACTCAGAATGTTACCTGGTGATATGGGGCTGTTAGTGATAGACAACATACTCCGAATGTTACCTGGTGATATGGTGCTGATAGACAACATACTCAGAATGTTACCTGGTGATATGGTGCTGTTAGTGATAGACAACATACTCAGAATGTTACCTGGTGATATGGGGCTGTTAGTGATAGACAACATACTCAGAATGTTACCTGGTGATATGGTGCTGCTAGACAACATACTCAGAATGTTACCTGGTGATATGTTAGTGATAGACAACATACTCGAATGTTACCTGGTGATATGGTGCTGATAGACAACATACTCAGAATGTTACCTGGTGATATGGTGCTGTTAGTGATAGACAACATACTCAGAATGTTACCTGGCGATATGCTGTTAGTGATAGACAACATACTCAGAATGTTACCTGGTGATATGGTGCTGCTAGACAACATACTCAGAATGTTACCTGGTGATATGGTGCTGCTAGACAACACACTCAGAATGTTACCTGGTGATATGGTGCTGATAGACAACATACTCAGATTGTTACCTGGTGATATGGTGCTGTTAGACAACATACTCAGAATGTTACCTGGTGATATGGTGCTGCTAGACAACATACTCAGAATGTTACCTGGTGATATGGTGCTGCTAGTGATAGACAACATACTCAGAATGTTACCTGGTGATATGGTGCTGTTAGACAACATACTCCGAATGTTACCTGGTGATATGGTGCTGATAGACAACATACTCAGAATGTTACCTGGTGATATGGTGCTGTTAGTGATAGACAACATACTCAAAATGTTACCTGGTGATATGGTGCTGATAGTGATGTCAGAATGTTACCTGGTGATATGGTGCTGTTAGTGATAGACAACATACTCAGAATGTTACCTGGTGATATGGTGCTGCTAGACAACATACTCAGAATGTTACCTGGTTATATGGTGCTGCTAGTGATAGACAACATACTCAGAATGTTACCTGGTGATATGGTGCTGTAGTGATAGACAACATACTCAGAATGTTACCTGGTGATATGGTGCTGCTAGTGATAGACAACATACTCAGAATGTTACCTGGTGATATGGTGCTGTTAGTGATAGACAACATACTCAGATTGTTACCTGGTGATATGGTGCTGCTAGTGATAGACAACATACTCAGAATGTTACTTGGTGATATGGTGCTGCTAGTGATAGACAACATACTCAGAATGTTACCTGGTGATATGGTGCTGATAGTGATAGACAACATACTCAGAATGTTACCTGGTGATATGGTGCTGCTAGACAACATACTCAGAATGTTACCTGGTGATATAGTGCTGCTAGACAACATACTCAGAATGTTACCTGGTGATATGGTGCTGATAGTGATAGACAACATACTCAGAATGTTACCTGGTGATATGGTGCTGTTAGTGATAGACAACATACTCAGAATGTTACCTGGTGATATGGTGCTGTTAGACAACATACTCAGAATGTTACCTGGTGATATGGTGCTTCTAGACAACATACTCAGAATGATACCTGGTGATATGGTGCTGTTAGACAACATACTCCGAATGTTACCTGGTGATATGGTGCTGTTAGACAACATACTCAGAATGTTACCTGGTGATATGGTGCTGTTAGTGATAGACAACATACTCAGAATGTTACCTGGTGATATGGTGCTGCTAGACAACACACTCAGAATGTTACCTGGTGATATGGTGCTGATAGACAAAATACTCAGAATGTTACCTGGTGATATGGTGCTGCTAGACAACATACTCAGAATGTTACCTGGTGATATGGTGCTGTTAGTGATAGACAACATACTCAGAATGTTACCTGGTGATATGGTGCTGCTAGACAACATACTCAGAATGTTACCTGGTGATATGGTGCTGTAGTGATAGACAACATACTCAGAATGTTACCTGGTGATATGGTGCTGATAGACAACATACTCAGAATGTTACCTGGTGATATGGTACTGTTAGTGATAGACAACATACTCAGAATGTTACCTGGTGATATGGTGCTGATAGACAACATACTCAGAATGTTACCTGGTGATATGGGGCTGTTAGTGATAGACAACATACTCAGAATGTTACCTGGTGATATGGTGCTGATAGACAACATACTCAGAATGTTACCTGGTGATATGGTGCTGCTAGACAACATACTCAGAAGTACCCGCAAAACACCAGTCTCAACGTCAACAGTGAAGAGGCGACTCCGGGATGCTGGCCTTCCAGGCAGAGTTCCCCTGCCCAGTCTTAACGTCAACAGTGAAGAGGCGACTCCGGGATGCTGGCCTTCCAGGCAGAGTTCCCCTGCCTATTGTCTATGCTCTTTTGCCCATCTTAATATTTTCTTCTTATTGGCCAGTCTGAGATATGGCTTTTTCTTTACAACTCTGCCTGGAAGGCCAGCATCCCGGAGCCACTTGAATCAGCCACTTGAAAGCTTGCGAGGCGTCTGCCTCTCACCCAGTCTGGCCTACTGGCAGGCCTTGCAAGGCTACATTGGCTTGGCAAAACCGGGCAGGGTAATTCATATACCATTTGTGATGTTTATGGGAAAACAAAACTGATATGCCCAGCTTTTTCACCCCGTACAACCAGCTTGGTTGGGTGGACTCTGAGGTCTGAAGCTTTGAAATTGCTATTTGGATTCATCACCCACCTGTAGCCTACCGTAGGTGTGAACTGTCACTCAGTGGTTCCCATCTCTGGAAACACAAACACACACACAGACACAGATACAGACAGACAGACAGACAGACAGACACACACACACACACACACACACACACACACACACACACACACACACACACACACACACACACACACACACACACACACACACACACACACACACACACACCGTGGCCAAAGTCCTGTACTCAATTAAATAGATAATTAGCATTTTAATTAGAAGCTGAAAGTCTTTAATTGCTCTGTGAAAGAAATCCTGTTTCTGACTCTTCCCATCACTTTGAGCGCAACCAGAGGGCAGAGAAATGTTTACAGAGGGTGCCAGAGGTTTACAGAGGGTACCAGAGGTTTACAGAGGGTACCAGAGGGTGCCAGATGGTACCAGAGGTTTACAGAGGGTACCAGAGGTTTACAGAGGGTACCAGAGGGTGCCAGAGGTTTACAGAGGGTGCCATAGGTTTACAGAGGGTGCCAGAGGTTTACAGAGGGTACCAGAGGTTTACAGAGAGTGCCAGAGGTTTACAGAGGGTACCAGAGGTTTACAGAGGGTGCCAGAGGTTTACAGAGGGTACCAGAGGTTTACAGAGGGTACCAGAGGGTGCCAGAGGTTTACAGAGGGTGCCAGAGGTTTACAGAGGGTGCCAGAGGGTGCCAGAGGGTGCCAGAGGTTTACAGAGGGTACCAGAGGGTACCAGAGGTTTACAGAGGGTGCCAGAGGTTTACAGAGGGTGCCAGAGGGTGCCAGAGGTTTACAGAGTGTGCCAGAGGTTTACAGAGGGTGCCAGAGGATTACAGAGGGTGCCAGAGGTTTACAGAGGGTGCCAGAGGTTTACAGAGGGTGCCAGAGGGTGCCAGAGGTTTACAGAGGGTGCCAGAGGTTTACAGAGGTTGCCAGAGGTTTACAGAGGGTACCAGAGGGTACCAGAGGGTACCAGAGGTTTACAGAGGGTGCCAGAGGTTTACAGAGGGTACCAGAGGGTGCCAGAGGTTTACAGAGGGTGCCAGAGGGTGCCAGAGGGTGCCAGAGGTTTACAGAGGGTGCCAGAGCATGCCAGAGGTTTACAGAGGGTGCCAGAGGGTGCCAGAGGTTTACAGAGGGTGCCAGAGGTTTACAGAGGGTGCCAGAGGTTTACAGAGGGTACCAGATGTTTACAGAGGGTGCCAGAGGTTTACAGAGGGTGCCAGAGGGTGCCAGAGGTTTACAGAGGGTGCCAGAGGGTGCCAGAGGTTTACAGAGGGTGCCAGAGTTTTACAGAGGGTGCCAGAGGTTTACAGAGGGTGCCAGAGATTTACAGAGGGTACCAGAGGTTTACAGAGGGTACCAGAGGTTTACAGAGGGTACCAGAGGTTTACAGAGGGTTCCATTTGGAATGCAGACCGAGGGATACAGGATTTTAGAGGACTGAACCAACAAACAGAGAGAGAAAGAGAGAGAGAGAGAAGGAACGAGAGAGAGAGATGGAGGGAGAGAGAGAGAGAGAGCAGGAACGAGAGAGAGAAAGAGAGAGCAGGAACGAGAGAGAGAGAGAGAGAGAGAGAGCAGGAACGAGAGAGAGCAGGAACGAGAGAGAGAGAGCAGGAACGAGAGAGAGAGAGCAGGAACGAGAGAGAGAGCAGGAACGAGAGAGAGAAAGAGAGAGCAGGAACGAGAGAGAGAGAGAGAGAGAGAGAGAGAGAGAGAGAGAGATGGAGGGAGAGAGAGAGAGAGAGCAGGTACGAGAGAGAGAAAGAGAGAGCAGGAACGAGAGAGAGAGAGCAGGAACGAGAGAGAGCAGGAACGAGAGAGAGAAAGAGAGAGCAGGAACGAGAGAGAGAGAAGTGGGAGAGAGAGAGACAGAGAGGGAGAGAGAGAGAGAGAGAGAGACCCACTGACTACCCACTGACGCAGCACACAGCCCTGTTACTACCCACTGACCCAGCACACAGCCCTGTTACTACCCACTGACCCAACACACAGCCCTGTTACTACCCACTGACCCAGCACACAGCCCTGTTACTACCTAATGAACCAACACACCACCACACAGCCCTGTTACTACCCACTGACCCAGCACACAGCCCTGTTACTACCCACTGACCCAGCACACAGCCCTGTTACTACCCACTGACCCAGCACACAGCCCTGTTACTACCCACTGACCCAGCACACAGCCCTGTTACTACCTAATGAACCAACACACCACCACACAGCCCTGTTACTACCCACTGACCCAGCACACAGCCCTGTTACTACCCACTGACCCAGCACACAGCCCTGTTACTACCTAATGAACCAACACACCACCACACAGCCCTGTTACTACCCACTGACCCAGCACACAGCCCTGTTACTACCCACTGACCCAGCACACAGCCCTGTTACTACCTAATGAACCAACACACCAACACACGGCCCTGTTACTACCCACTGACCCAGCACACAGCCCTGTTACTACCCACTGACGCAGCACACAGCCCTGTTACTACCCACTGACGCAGCACACAGCCCTGTTACTACCCACTGACCCAGCACACTGCCCTGTTACTACCTAATGAACCAACACACAGCCCTGTTACTACCCACTGACCCAGCACACAGCCCTGTTACTACCCACTGACCCAGCACACTGACCTGTCACTACCCACTGACCCAGCACACAGCCCTGTTACTACCCACTGACCCAGCACACAGCCCTGTTACTACCCACTGACCCAGCACACAGCCCTGTTACTACCCACTGACCCAGCACACAGCCCTGTTACTAACCACTGACCCAGCACACAGCCCTGTTACTACCCACTGACCCAGCACACAGTCCTGTTACTACCCACTGACCCAGCACACAGCCCTGTTACTAACCACTGACCCAGCACACAGCCCTGTTACTACCCACTGACCCAGCACACGGCCCTGTTACTACCTAATGAACCAACACACCACCACACAGCCCTGTTACTACCCACTGACCCAGCACACAGCCCTGTTACTACCCACTGACCCAGCACTCGGCCCTGTTACTACCCACTGACCCAGCACACGGCCCTGTTACTACCAAATGAACCAACACACCACCACACAGCCCTGTTACTACCCACTGACCCAGCACACAGCCCTGTTACTACCCACTGACCCAGCACACAGCCCTGTTACTACCCACTGACCCAACACACCACCACACAGCACTGTTACTACCCACTGACCCAGCACACAGCCCTGTTACTACCCACTGACCCAACACACCAGCACACAGCCCTGTTACTACCCACTGACCCAGCACACAGCCCTGTTACTACCCACTGACGCACCACACAGCCCTGTTACTAACCACTGACGCACCACACAGCCCTGTTACTACCCACTGACCCAGCACACAGCCCTGTTACTACCCACTGACCCAACACACCACCACACAGCCCTGTTACTAACCACTGACCCAGCACACAGCCCTGTTACTACCCACTGACCCAGCACACAGCCCTGTTACTACCCACTGACCCAGCACACAGCCCTGTTACTACCCACTGACCCAACACACCACCACACAGCCCTGTTACTAACCACTGACCCAGCACACAGCCCTGTTACTACCCACTGACCCAACACACCACCACACAGCCCTGTTACTACCCACTGACCCAGCACACAGCCCTGTTACTACCCACTGACCCAGCACACAGCCCTGTTACTACCCACTGACCCAGCACACAGCCCTGTTACTACCTAATGAACCAACACACCACCACACAGCCCTGTTACTACCCACTGACCCAGCACACAGCCCTGTTACTACCCACTGACCCAGCACACAGCCCTGTTTCTACCCAATGATCCAGCACACAGCCCTGTTACTACCTAATGAACCAGCACACCACCACACAGCCCTGTCACTAGCCAATGTGTCACACCCTGATATCTTTCATCTGTCTTTATACTTGTCTCCACGCCCCCTCCAGGTGTCACTCAACTTCCCCATTATCCCCAGTGTATTTATACCTGTGTTCTCTGTTCGTCTGTTGCCAGTTCGTTTTGTTTCGTCAAACGTTTTCCCCTCTGCTCCTGTCTTTCTCTATTTCCTGTTTTTAAGTTTTCCCAGTTTTGACCCTTCTGCCTGCCCTGACCCTGAGCCTGCCTGCCATTTTGTACCTTGTACTCTGCCTGCCCTGACCCTGAGCCTGCCCGCCATTTTGTACCTTGTCACACCCTGGATTACTGACCTCTGACCTCTGTACTGTACCTTTCGGACTCTTCTTTGGATTAATGACCCTTGACCTGTCGTTTTTACCTGCTCACAGAGCGAAATATACAGTTGAAGTCGAAAGTTTACATACACTTAGGTTGGAGTCATTAAAACTCGTTTTTTCAACCACTCCACACATTTTTGTTGACAAACAATAGATTTGGCAAGTCAATTAGGACATCTACTTTGTGCAAGTCATTTTTACAACAATTGTTTACAGACAGATTATTTCACTTATAATTCACTGTATCACTATTCCAGTGGGTCAGAAGTTTACATACACTAAGTTGACTGTGCCTTTAAACAGCTTGTAAAATTACATAAAATTATGTCATGGCTTTAGAAGTTTCTGATAGGATAATTGACATAATTTGAGTCAATTGGAGGTGTACCTGTTGATCTATTTCAAGGCCTACCTTCAAACTCAGTGCCTCTTTGTTTGACATCATAGGAAAATCAAAAGAAATCAGCCAAGACCTCAGAAAAAAAATTGTAGACCTCCACAGGTCTGGTTCATCCTTGGGAGCAACTTCCAAACGCCTGAAGGTACCGCGTTCATCTGTACAAACAATAGTACGCAAGTATAAACACCATGGGACCACACAGCCGTCATACCGCTCAGGAAGGAGATGCGTTCTGTCTCCTAGAGATGAAGGTACTTTGGTGCGAAAAGTGCAAATCCATCCCAGAACAACAGCAAAGGAACTTGTGAAGATGCTGGAGGAAGCAGGTACAAAAGTATCTATATCCACATTAAAATGAGTCCTATATCGACATAACCTGAAAGGCCGCTCAGCAAGGAAGAAGCCACTAATCGGTTTGAAACTGCACATGGGGACAAAGATCGTACTTTTTGGAGAAATGTCCTCTGGTCTGATGAAACAAAAATAGAACTGTTTGGCCATAATGACCATTGTTATGTTTGGAGGAAAAAGGGGTAGGGTTGCAAGCCGAAGAACACCATCCCAACCGTGAAGCACGGGGGTGGCAGCATCATGTTGTGGCTGTGCTTAGCTGCAGGAATGACTGGTGCACTTCACAAAATAGATGGCATCATGAGGTAGGACAATTATGTGGATATATTGAAGCAACATCTCAAGACATCAGTCAGGAAGTTAAAGCTTGGTCGCAAATGGGTCTTCCAAATGGACATTGACCCCAAGCATACTTCTAAAGTTGTGGCAAAATGGAATAAGGACAACAAAGTCAAGGTATTGGAGTGGCCATCACAAAGCCCTGACCTCAATCCCATAGAAAATTTGTGGGCAGGACTGTAAAAGCGTGTGTGAGCAAGGAGGCCTACAAACCTGATCCAGTTACACCAGCTCTGTCAGGAGGAAGGCAAAATTCACCCAATTTATTGTGGGAAGCTTGTGGAAGGCTACCTGAAACCTTTGACCCAAGTTAAACAGTTTGAAGGCAATGCTACCAAATACGTGTTGAGTGTATGTAAACTTCTGACCCACTGGGAATGTGATGAAAGAAACAAAAGCTGAAATAAGTCATTCTCTCCACTATTATTCTGACATTTCACATTTTTAAAATAAAGTGGTGATCCTAACTGACCTAGACAGGGATTTTTACTCAGATTAAATGTCAGGAATTGTGAATAGCTGAGTTTAAATATATTTGGCTAAGGTGTATGTAAACTTCTGACTTAAAATGTACTTATGAGATGAGTAATGTAGGATATGTAAACATTATTAGAGTGGCGTTATTTAAAGTGACTAGTGATACCATTATTAAATCAATTTATTAAAGTGGCCAGTGATTTGTGTTTGTAAATTGACATCAGCCTATCTATGTTAGTGATGGCTGTTTAACAGTCTGATGGCCTTCAAGAGAGAAGCTTTTTTTTTCTTCCAGTCTCTCTTAATAAATGGATTTAATAATGGTGTCTCGAGTCGCTTTAAATAATGCCATTGTAATAATGTTTACATATCCTACATTACAAATATCATATGTGCAGCACTTATTCCAGATCCACGGACTCCCGGTGGACATGGTTTCCGACCAGGGTCCTCAGTTCTCGTCACGGTTCCTGAAGGTGTTCTACACAGTCATTGGGTCGTCGGTCAGCCTGTCCTCCGGGTTCCACCCTCAGTCCAACAGACACTCGGAGAGAGCCAATCAAGACCTGGAGACGACTCTTCGCTGCTTTGTCTCCGACAACACCACTACCTTGAGCTAGCAACTTGTGTGGGTTGTATACGGCCTGACCTTGACCTGTCATTTGCCTACCCCTTTTGGTAATAAACTTTTGTCACTTCGAAACTGTCTGCATTTGGGTCTTCTCCCGAACCTTGACACAATGACCCAGCACACAGCCCTGTTACTACCTAATGGCCCAGTACACAGCCCTGTTACTACCTAATGACCCAGAGTGGTGTGTGTTCAGAGTGGTGTGGGTACAGGGTGGTGTGGGTTCAGAGTGGTGTGTGTTCAGAGTGGTGTGTGTTCAGAGTGGTGTGGGTTCAGAGTGGGTTGGGTTCAGAGTGGTTTGGGTTCAGAGTGGTGTGGGTTCAGAGTGGTGTGGGTTCAGAGTGGTATGGGTTCAGAGTGGTGTTGGTTCAGAGTGCTGTGGGTTCAGAGTGGGTTGGGTTCAGAGTGGTGTGGGTTCAGAGTGGTGTGGGTTTCAGAGTGGGTTGGGTTCAGAGTGGGTTGGGTTCAGAGTGGTGTGGGTTCAGAGTGGTGTGGGTTCAGAGTGGTGTGGGTTCAGAGTGGTGTGGGTTCAGAGTGGTGTAGGCTCAGTGGGTTCGCCTCAGAGTGGTGTGGGTTCAGAGTGGTGTGGGTTCAGATTGGTATGGGTTCAGAGTGGTGTGGGTTCAGAGTGCTGTGGGTTCAGAGTGGGTTGGGTTCAGAGTGGTTTGGGTTCAGAGTGGTATGGGTTCAGAGTGGTGTTGGTTCAGAGTGCTGTGGGTTCAGAGTGGCTTGGGTTCAGAGTGGTGTGGGTTCAGAGTGGTGTGGGTTTCAGAGTGGGTTGGGTTCTGAGTGGGTTGGTTTCAGAGTGGTGTTGGTTCAGAGTGGTGTGGGTTGAGAGTGGGTTGGGTTCAGAGTATGTTGGGTTCAGAGTGGTGTAGGCTCAGAGAGGTGTGGGTTCAGAGTGGGTTGGGTTCAGAGTGGTGTGGGTTCAGAGTGGGTTGGGTTCAGAGTGGTGTGGGTTCAGAGTGGTAATAACAATCATTCTGCTTTGTGGATGTATTGCTACTGGTCCATACGGCATTTTCCTTTCTTCTGTGACAGGTTTGTGTGTGTGTGTGTGTGTGTGTGTGTGTGTGTGTGTGTGTGTGTGTGTGTGTGTGTGTGTGTGTGTGTGTGAGTGGGCACGTGTTTGTGTGTGTGGGGGCACGTGTGTGTGTGTGTGTGTGGGGGGGGGCACGTGTGTGTGTGTCTGATTGATTCAGAGTGTGAAGAATTTCTTCCCGGGGTGATTAAAGAGCGATTTCACACACTCTTGGGTGTTCCTATCAGAAGTGCGTGAGAACCGTGACCAGTACGAATCACACATTTTCCAGTCTGTGATAGCAACACCAACACATTACACAGTAGTCTGATTTCACTACTCTGTGATGCCCTGTCTCGATACTGTTGAGGTTAAATCCTTTCAACCCCATTACTGGCCTGAGTTCAATAAAGGGTGAATAGTTTGCCAACAATAGCTTATGTTAGCTAACACATTCCATTTGTTTTTTTGTTAGTCGTGAACATCGTATCTAACTTTAGTTGACAGTCTGAGAAAGGTAGCGTGTGGTGAAAGCGAGTGTCTATTTCGGGTCTAAACTGCTACAACAAATACTATTGTGGCCATGTAGGCTTTCTTTACATGTAGTAAGAATAACTAAGTCATTTGCCTCTAAAATGCCACCTGTAATCCTCACAAAAAGGATCTGTTTAATATTTCACCGGAACATTTTGGAATGTTCATTTAAATCGTCCAACTGAAATTGTTACCAGGCAACATGTTTGACTGACCGTGGTTGACCGTGGTTACCAGGGAACATCTTTGACTGACCGTGGTTGACCGTGGTTACCAGGGAACATGTTTGACTGACTGTGGTTACCAGGGAACCTGTTTGACTGACCATGGTTGACCGTGGTTACCAGGGAACATGTTTGACTGACCGTGGTTACCAGTAAACAAGTTTGACTGACCGTGGTTGACCGTGGTTACCAGGGAACATGTTTGACTGACCGTGGTTGACCGTGGTTACCAGGGAACATGTTTGACTGACCGTGGTTGACCATGGTTACCAGGGAACATGTTTGACTGACTGTGGTTGACCGTGGTTACCAGGGAACATGTTTGACTGACCGTGGTTACCAGGGAACATGTTTGACTGACCACGGTTGACCGTGGTTACCAGGGAACATGTTTGACTGACCGTGGTTGACTGTGGTTACCAGGGAACATGTTTGACTGACTGTGGTTACCAGGGAACCTGTTTGACTGACCGTGGTTGACCGTGGTTACCAGGGAACATGTTTGCCTGACCGTGGTTACCAGGGAACATGTTTGATTGACCGTGGTTACCAGGGAACATGTTTGACTGACCGTGGTTACCAGGGAACATGTTTGACTGACCGTGGTTACCAGGGAACATGTTTGACTGACCGTGGTTACCAGGGAACATTTTTGATTGACCGTGGTTACCAGGGAACATGTTTGACTGACCGTGGTTACCAGGGAACATGTTTGACTGACTGTGGTTACCAGGGAACATGTTTGACTGACCGTGGTTACCAGGGAACATGTTTGACTGACCGTGGTGTCAAATGTGGTAATGCAAAAGATTATTATTATTTTTTTTTACTCTGAACATCATATAATTTGCGAAGAGAAATGTTTTTAAATTCATAAGCATTGCTTCATTTGTACGATCTGCATACCAGACCTTGTTTGGGCACTTGAATGTTTTCTCATCCATTATTACCTCTCTGGCTGATAAACTCGGCCCTTTCAAGCGACTCAGAGTCCAAAAACCGAACTAATCCATGGTACTCTCCATTATTAAACTCAGAACTCTTGTTATGACATAAATCCTGGGCCAAGGTTAGACCAACTGGCTTGTTAGCTGATTGGCCAGCTATTTAGGCAGTTGATAAAATAGTGCCCCGGTTTTAAACAGGTCAAATCAAGGTACATCCTCAGTGCTACTCTGTTAGTGATCCCTCTGAATTCTGGGAAACCGTTAACTCCTCTACTACGTTCCCTAAAGCAGGTCGTTTCAGACTCTTAGTTTCATGTTCCAAGTTCTAATGTCACATGCACGAGTACAGTGAAATGACTTTTCCTTTTTCAAACTCAAAACCCAACAATGAAATAATTAATTATTAATAACATGTAATACTAGAAGAAAAAACACACGAGAAATAAATATAAATATATACAGGGTCAGTTAATACGATACTATATACAGGGTCAGTTAATACTATATACAGGGTCAGTTAGTACCATACTATATACAGGGTCAGTTAGTACCAGACTATATACAGGGTCAGTTAATAATATATACAGGGTCAGTTAATAGTATATACAGGGTCAGTTAATACTATATACAGGGTCAGTTAATACTATATACAGGGTCAGTTATTACCATACTATATACAGGGTCAGTTAATACTATATACAGGGTCAGTTAGTACCATACTATATACAGGGTCAGTTAATACTGTATACAGAGTCAGTTAATAATATATACAGGGTCAGTTAATACTATATACAGGGTCAGTTAGTACCATACTATATACAGGGTCAGTTAATACTGTATACAGGGTCAGTTAATACTATATACAGGGTCAGTTAGTACCCTACTATATACAGGGTCAGTTAATACCATACTATATACAGGGTCAGTTAATACCATACTATATACAGGGTCAGTTAATACCATACTATATACAGGGTCAGTTAATACCACACTATATACAGGGTCAGTTAATACCACACTATATACAGGGTCAGTTAATACCATACTATATACAGGGTCAGATCAATACCATACTATATACAGGGTCAGTTAATACCATACTATATACAGGGTCAGTTAGTATCACACTATATACAGGGTCAGATCAATACCATACTATATACAGGGTCAGATCAATACTATACTATATACAGGGTCAGTTAATACCATACTATATACAGGGTCAGTTATTACCATACTATAC
Organism: Oncorhynchus nerka; assembly: GCF_034236695.1. Lineage (NCBI taxonomy): Eukaryota > Metazoa > Chordata > Actinopteri > Salmoniformes > Salmonidae > Oncorhynchus > Oncorhynchus nerka. The sequence continues at coordinate 3,498,062 of NC_088415.1, read as the reverse complement.
ACAGGGTCAGTTAATACCATACTATATACAGGGTCAGTTAATACCATACTATATACAGGGTCAGTTAGTATCATACTATATACAGGGTCAGATCAATACCATACTATATACAGGGTCAGTTAATACCATACTATATACAGGGTCAGTTAATACCGTACTATATACAGGGTCAGTTAATACCATACTATATACAGGGTCAGTTAGTACCATACTATATACAGGGTCAGTTAATACCATACTATATACAGGGTCAGTTAATACCGTACTATATACAGGGTCAGTTAATACCATACTATACCATACTATATAAGGTGAACGCACCAATTTGTAAGTCGCTCTGGATAAGAGCGTCTGCTAAATGACTTAAATGTTAAATGATATATATTGTTATTTTCCCCAACCTTTTTATGTTACCATACTCTCTCTATGTTAAGGGCTTTCCAAGAGTCCAATCTGTAGAGTAGAGAGAGAAAAAGGGGGAAAGGTATTTATGGGGGTCATAAACCTCATCCAACAGGGCAACCTCGTGACACCAATGTGTTCTTAGGTTGATTACTGGTGATGGTTCTAGAACTCACCGTTGTTCCCTTAGGTTGATTACTGGTGATGATTCTAGAACTCACCGTTGTTCCCTTAGGTTTATTACTTTTGATGATTCTAGAACTCGCCGTTGTTCCCTTAGGTTTATTACTGGTGATGGTTCTAGAACTCACCGTTGTTCCCTTAGGTTTATTACTGGTGATGGTTCTAGAACTCACCGTTGTTCCCTTAGGTTTATTACTGGTGATGGTTCTAGAACTCAACGTTGTTCCCTTAGGTTTATTACTGGTGATGGTTCTAGAACTCACCGTTGTTCCCTTAGGTTTATTACTGGTGATGATTCTAGAACTCAACGTTGTTCCCTTAGGTTTATTACTGGTGATGATTCTAGAACTCAACGTTGTTCCCTTAGGTTTATTAATGATGATGGTAATAGAACTCACCATTGTATTTTGTATCAAGAAGTGGATTGGGCCACTTTCTATGTATTATGCAGCATTTTATTGTGTTGATCTACAAAAGACTCATGCAGAAACTTCCTATGTATCTATCATCATTAATTCAATTTAGACTTACAAATGACCAAACCCAGCCTCAGGCTTGGATAACACTGAAGGCCCATTCAGTCTCCACAGAGTTGGGTAAAGCTGCATTTTGTTTTTTTGTGTGTCCTTTATGTGGAACAACGTACACAGCTCTCTGAAATGTGATTTTCTGGTCCCTCTTGGTCAGTTCAGAGTAAGGATCGGAGACTCCTATGTTGATAAATGTGTCTGGTATTCGTAATATGTTTTGTAATGTTGTATGTATGTTTGATGTATTTACGCAGGTCTCATCTGAAAAAGACAACCTCGTCACAGTATGACTTTCATGTAGAAAGAAAGAAAAAGGTTTCATATTTGCTGCAAATGGAAGACTTGTTTAACTCACCTCTGGTCTGAGAGAATAGATATGTTTTATGAGGAACAGTACATCATGATGACTGGTCTGTCACTGAAGCTTAAGGTATTGTGTTTTGGTCTCCCTGCTATTATACGTGATGTTCATAGCTTTTTATTACAGTTATCTGTCTTCTGTGTTGAGCTGCTAAATGATTGATTTCAGCTGTACCAGCGGGCAGGCAAGCAAAACACACACACACACACACACACACACAAACACAACACACACACACACACACACACACACACACACACACACACACACACACACACACACACACACACAAACACAAACACAAACACAAACACACACACACACATTCTGTTCAAAGGAAAAGAGAGTGCATATTGGAGCATGCGGTGGTAAATGCTCTTGTTCAGGCTCTTGTCTAAGTGTGGAGTGAATGCAGGAAGGTGTTGCTGATTTGTATTGGGAGTCGGGGACTTATATCTGAAAGCACAGCCGGCAGCATTATCAGCACAAAGATATGACTGTAGGCTATTCTATCTTCCTGAAAGATATTAAAGGCATTTCATGTGGAATATTTATGTATACAAGCTTTTGTTTACTGATGATTGAAAACATAGGGAAGAGTGGGATAAGGTGAAAACACAGGGAAGAGTGGGGTAAGGTGAAAACACAGGGAAGAGTGGGGTAAACTGAAAACATACGGAAGAGTGGGGTAATTTGAAAACATAGGGAAGAGTGGGGTAATTTGAAAACATAGGGAAGAGTGGGGTAAGGTGAAAACATAGGGAAGAGTGGGGTAAGGTGAAAACATAGGGAAGAGTGGGGTAAGGTGAAAACATAGGGAAGAGTGGGGTAAGGTGAAAACACAGGGAAGAGTGGGGTAAGGTGAAAACACAGGGAAGAGTGGGGTAAGGTGAAAATACAGGGAAGAGTGGGGTAAGGTGAAAACACAGGGAAGAGTGGGGTAGGTTGAAAACATAGGGAAGAGTGGGATAAGTTGAAAACACAGGGAAGAGTGGGGTAAGTTGAGTATTTTTTTAACATTCAGTAACACCCCATCAAGGGAAATATAAGATGTGTATCCCTGGAAATAATCAGAATTCAAGTCAACATTACAGTTTTGAAAACAAAGCTTGTTTTTAAAAAAAAAAAATATTTCACCTTTATTTAACCAGGTAGGCTAGTTGAGAACAAGTTCTCATTTGCAACTGCGACCTGGCCAAGATAAAGCATAGCAGTGTGAACAGACAACAGAGTTACACATGGAGTAAACAATTAACAAGTCAATAACACAGTAGAAAAAAAAGAGGGAGTCTATATACAATGTGTGCAAAAGGCATGAGGAGGTAGGCGAATAATTACAATTTTGGAGATTAACACTGGAGTGATAAATGATCAGATGGTCATGTACAGGTAGAGATATTGGTGTGCAAAAGAGCAGAAAAGTAAATAAATAAAAACAGTATGGGGATGAGGTAGGTGAAAATGGGTGGGCTATTTACCAATAGACTATGTACAGCTGCAGCGATCGGTTAGCTGCTCAGATAGCTGATGTTTGAAGCTGGTGAGGGAGATAAAAGTCTCCAACTTCAGCGATTTTTGCAGTTCGTTCCAGTCACAGGCAGCAGAGTACTGGAACGAAAGGCGGCCAAATGAGGTGTTGGCTTTAGGGATGATCAGTGAGATACACCTGCTGGAGCGCGTGCTACGGATGGGTGTTGCCATCGTGACCAGTGAACTGAGATAAGGCGGAGCTTTACCTAGCATGGACTTGTAGATGACCTGGAGCCAGTGAGTCTGGCGACGAATATGTAGCGAGGGCCAGCCGACTAGAGCATACAAGTCGCAGTGGTGAGTGGTATAGGGTGCTTTAGTGACAAAACGGATGGCACTGTGATAGACTGCATCCAGTTTGCTGAGTAGAGTGTTGGAAGCCATTTTGTAGATGACATCGCAGAAGTCGAGGATCGGTAGGATAGTCAGTTTTACTAGGGTAAGCTTGGCGGCGTAAGTGAAGGAGGCTTTGTTGCGGAATAGAAAGCCGACTCTTGATTTGATTTTCGATTGGAGATGTTTGATATGAGTCTGGAAGGAGAGTTTGCAGTTGTCATGGACTAGTGGTCCCAGTTTTGAAAACAAAGCTTGTCATGGACTAGTGGTCCCAGTTTTGAAAACAAAGCTTGTCATGGACTAGTGGTCCCATGACACAACGTTCCCCCGGGTGCGGGGTGAGTTGAGCTGCAGGACAAGGTCAAAGGTTAAAGCCTCCTACAAATGTCTGTACTGAATGAAATTTTACCACTACCTTTTAAAAAGCTATTTCTCAAACATGATTCAACACAATCACAATTGCTTTTATGTCTCATAAGGATTTTTTTGTAACTTTTAACACAGCCTTAACACCTAACAAACACTTTCTACTTTCTTTTAACACTTTTAACATAGTTCCTGTTGTTACCTCATATCCCATAATGCTTTGCATTACTACTGGGAAGAAACCTCTCTTCAATTTGCTCCACTTGCCATTGGCTCAACCATTGACTGAACTTCCAGGCAAAGGCAAACATTTAGACTGTATTATCCCACACAGCTCCAATGATGAACTTTCATACACGGTTTAGGACCTCATATTGAAATGATTATGATTTTCTTTGGTTTAGATAAAAGCTTCATGAAACCTCTAACATTATACATTAATTTGACTTTGCGAAAATCATTTTTCGGAACTAACTTGCTTACTACTTTTTCCCCATGTGGCTTCTTCTTCTTCTTCTTCTTCTTCTTCTTCTTCTTCTTCTTCTTCTTCTTCTTCTTCTTCTTCTTCTTCTTCTTCTTCTTCTTCTTCTTCTTCTTCTTCTTCTTCTTCTTCTTCTTCTTCTTCTTCTTCTTCTTCTTCTTCTTCTTCTTCTTCTTCTTCTTCTTCTTCTTCTTCTTCTTCTTCTTCTTCTTCTTCTTCTTCTTCTTCTTCTTCTTCTTCTTCTTCTTCTTCTTCTTCTTCTTCTTCTTCTTCTTCTTCTTCTTCTTCTTCTTCTTCTTCTTCTTCTTCTTCTTCTTCTTCTTCTTCTTCTTCTTCTTCTTCTTCTTCTTCTTCTTCTTCTTCTTCTTCTTCTTCTTCTTCTTCTTCTTCTTCCTTCACAGACGCCATGAAATGATGACCTCTTCCTAAATTGTTGGTAAAAATGTTTTAAAATAATACTCATTTTTGTTGTTGTATATGAACATGGGTGGCCCCATTACCCCACTCTCCCCTACATTGATTGAAGATGAATAGTCTCTGCTAAATCAGCGACTATGAAGAGAAACTATGACAATTCCATAAGGTACTGTATAACCAGTAGACACAGTTGAAGTCGGGAGTTTACATACACCTTACCAAAGAAAAAGGTTTTATTTTATTTTTTTATCTGTTATTTTACCAGGTAAGTTGACTGAGAACACGTTCTCATTTACAGCAACGACCTGGGGAATAGTTACAGGGGAGAGGAGGAGGGGGATGAATGAGCTAAATCAGCGACTATGAAAGAGAAACTATGACAATTCCATAAGGTACTGTATAACCAGTAGACACAGTTGAAGTCGGGAGTTTACATACACCTTACCAAAGAAAAAGGTTTTATTTTATTTTTTTATCTGTTATTTTACCAGGTAAGTTGACTGAGAACACGTTCTCATTTACAGGAACGACCTGGGGAATAGTTACAGGGGAGAGGAGGAGGGGGATGAATGAGCCAATTGTAAAACTGGGGATTATTAGGTGACCATGATAGTTTGAGTGCCAGATTGGGAATTTAGCCAGGACACCGGGGTTAACACCCCTACTCTTACGATAAGTACCATGGTATCTTTAATGACCTCAGAGAGTCAGGACACCGGGGTTAACACCCCTACTATTACGATAAGTGCCATGGGATCTTTAATGACCTCAGAGAGTCAGGACACCCGTTTAATGTCCCATCTGAAAGACGGCACCCTACACAGGGCAGTGTCCCCAATCACTGCCCTTGGGCATTGGGATATTTTTAGACCAGAGGAAAGAGTGCCTCCTACTGGCCCTGCAACACCACTTCCACCACTTACATTTAAACATACGTCTAATTTAAACTCAGTTTTTCACCATTCCTGACATTTAATCCAGGTAAAAAGTCATTGTCTTAGGTCTGTTAGGATCACCACTTTATTTTAAGAATATGAAATGTCAGAATAATAGTAGAGAGAATGATTTATTTCAGCTTATATTTCTTTCATCACATTCCCAGTGGGTCAGACGTTTACATACACTCAATTAGTATTTGGTAGCGTTGCCTTTAAATAGTTTAACTTGGGTCAAACATTTCATGTAGCCTTCCGCAAGCTTCCACAATAAGTTGGGTGAATTTTGTCTCATTCCTCCTGACAGAGCTGATGTAACTGAGTCAGGTTTGTAGGTCTCCTTGCTCGCACACGCTTTTTAAGTTCTGCCCACAATTTTTTTATGGGATAGAGGTCAGGGCTTTGTGATGGCCACTCCAATACCTTGACTTTGTTGTCCTTAAGCCATTTTGCCACAACTTTGGAAGTATGCTTGGGGTCATTGTCCATTTAGAAGACCCATTTGCGACCAAGCTTTAACTGATGTCTTGAGATGTTGCTTCAATATATCCACATAATGTTCCAGCCTCATGATGCCATCTATTTTGTGAAGCACCCCCACAACATGATGCTGCAACCCCCGTGCTTCACGTTTGGGATGGTGTTCTTCGGCTTGCAAGCCTACCCCTTTTTCCTCCAAACATAACGATGGTCATTATGGCAAAAAAGGATCTATTTTTGTTTCATCAGACCAGAGGACATTTCTCCAAAAAGTACAATATTTGTCCCCATGTGCAGTTGCAAACCATAGTCTGGCTTTTTTATGGTGGTTTTGGAGCAGTTGCTTCTTCCTTGCTGAGCGGAGAGACTTCTTAATTAACAACACTATCAACAAGGCAGGTCCTACAGGCCCTAGTTTCTACCTTCTTAACAACACTATCAACAAGGCAGGTCCTACAGGCCCTAGTTTCTACCTTCTTAACAACACCATCAACAAGGCAGGTCCTACAGGCCCTAGTTTCTACCTTCTTAACACCATCAACAAGGCAGGTCCTACAGGCCCTAGTTTCTACCTTCTTAACAACACTATCAACAAGGCAGGTCCTACAGGCCCTAGTTTCTACCTTCTTAACAGCACTATCAACAAGGCAGGTCGTAACAGACTCTAGTTTCTACCTTCTTAACAGCACTATCAACAAGGCAGGTCCTACAGGCCCTAGTTTCTACCTTCTTAACAACACTATCAACAAGGCAGGTCCTACACGCCCTAGTTTCTACCTTCTTAACAGCACTATCAACAAGGCAGGTCCTACAGGCTCTAGTTTCTACCTTATTAACAGCACTATCAACAAGGCAGGTCCTACAGGCCCTAGTTTTGTCGCACCTTGACTACTGTTCAGTTGTGTGGTCAGGTGCCACAAGAAAAGGACTTAGGAAAATTGCAATTGTCTCAGAACAGGGCAGCACCACTGGCCCTTGGATGTGCACAGAGAGCTAATATTAATGACATGCATGTCAGGCTCTCCTGGCTCAAAGTGGAGGAGAGATTGACTTCATCGCTACTTTTAATTATGAGAGGTATTGACACATTGAATGCACAGAGCTGTCTGTCTAAACTACTGGCACACAGCTCGGACACCCATGCGTATCCCACAAGACATGCCACCAGAGGTCTCTTCACAGTCCCCAAGTCCAGAACACACTATGGGAGGCGCACAGTACTACATAGAGACATGACAACATGGAACTCTATTCCACAGTACTACATAGAGCCATGACTACATGGAACTCTATTCCACAGTACTACATAGAGACATGACTACATGGAACTCTATTCCACAGTACTACATAGAGCCATGACTACATGGAACTTTATTCTACAGTACTACATAGAACTCTATTCCACAGTACTAAATAGAGCCATGACTACATGGAACTCTATTCCACAGTACTACATAGAGACATGACAAATTGGAACTCTATTCCACAGTACTAAATAGAGCCATGACTACATGGAACTCTATTCCACAGTACTACATAGAGCCATGACTACATGGAACTCTATTCCACAGTACTACATAGAGACATGACTACATGGAACTCTATTCCACAGTACTACATAGAGCCATGACTACATGGAACTCTATTCCACAGTACTACATAGAGCCATGACTACATGGAACTCTATTCCACAGTACTACATAGAGACATGACTACATGGAACTCTATTCCACAGTACTACATAGAGCCATGACTACATGGAACTTTATTCTACAGTACTACATGGAACTCTATTCCACAGTACTAAATAGAGCCATGACTACATGGAACTCTATTCCACAGTACTACATAGAGACATGACAAATTGGAACTCTATTCCACAGTACTAAATAGAGCCATGACTACATGGAACTCTATTCCACAGTACTACATAGAGCCATGACTACATGGAACTCTATTCCACAGTACTACATAGAGACATGACTACATGGAACTCTATTCCACAGTACTACATAGAGCCATGACTACATGGAACTTTATTCTACAGTACTACATAGAACTCTATTCCACAGTACTAAATAGAGCCATGACTACATGGAACTCTATTCCACAGTACTACATAGAGCCATGACTACATGGAACTCTATTCCACAGTACTACATAGAGCCATGACTACATGGAACTCTATTCCACAGTACTACATAGAGCCATGACTACATGGAACTCTATTCCACAGTACTACATAGAGCCATGACTACATGGAACTCTATTCCACAGTACTACATAGAGACATGAGAACATGGAACTCTATTCCACAGAACTACATAGAGCCATGACAACATGGAACTCTATTCCACAGTACTACATAGAGACATGACTACATGGAACTCTATTCCACAGTACTACATAGAGCCATGACTACATGAAACTCTATTCCACAGTACTACATAGAGCCATGACTACATGGAACTCTATTCCACAGTACTACATAGAGCCATGACTACATGGAACTCTATTCCACAGTACTACATAGAGACATGACAAATTGGAACTCTATTCCACAGAACTAAATAGAGCCATGACTATATGGAACTCTATTCCACAGTACTACATAGAGACATGACAACATGGAACTCTATTCCACAGTACTACATAGAGACATGACAAATTGGAACTCTATTCCACAGTACTACATGGGGCCATGACTACATGGAACTCTATTCCACAGTACTACATAGAGCCATGACTACATATAACTCTATTCCACAGTACTACATAGAGCCATGAATACATGGAACTCTATTCCACAGTACTACATAGAGCCATGAATACATGGAACTCTATTCCACAGTACTACATAGAGCCATGACTACATGGAACTCTATTCCACAGTACTACATAGAGACATGAGAACATGGAACTCTATTCCACAGTACTACATAGAGCCATGACTACATGGAACTCTATTCCACAGTACTACATAGAGACATGACTACATGGAACTCTATTCCACAGTACTACATAGAGCCATGACTACATGGAACTTTATTCCACAGTACTACATAGAACTCTATTCCACAGTACTAAATAGAGCCATGACCACATGGAACTCTATTCCACAGTACTACATAGAGACATGACTACATGGAACTCTATTCCACAGTACTAAATAGAGCCATGACTACATGGAACTCTATTCCACAGTACTACATAGAGACATGACTAATTGGAACTCTATTCCACAGTACTACATAGAGACATGACTACATGGAACTCTATTCCACAGTACTACATAGAGCCATGACTACATGGAACTCTATTCCACAGTACTACATAGAGCCATGACTACATGGAACTCTATTCCACAGTACTACATAGAGCCATGACTACATGGAACTCTATTCCACAGTACTACATAGAGACATGACAAATTGGAACTCTATTCCACAGAACTAAATAGAGCCATGACTACATGGAACTCTATTCCACAGTACTACATAGAGACATGACAACATGGAACTCTATTCCACAGTACTACATAGAGACATGACAAATTGGAACTCTATTCCACAGTACTACATGGAGCCATGACTACATGGAACTCTATTCCACAGTACTACATAGAGCCATGACTACATAGAACTCTATTCCACAGTACTACATAGAGCCATGAATACATGGAACTCTATTCCACAGTACTACATAGAGCCATGAATACATGGAACTCTATTCCACAGTACTACATAGAGCCATGAATACATGGAACTCTATTCCACAGTACTACATAGAGCCATGACTACATGGAACTCTATTCCACAGTACTACATAGAGACATGAGAACATGGAACTCTATTCCACAGTACTACATAGAGACATGAGAACATGGAACTCTATTCCACAGAACTACATAGAGCCATGACAACATGGAACTCTATTCCACAGTACTACATAGAGACATGACTACATGGAACTCTATTCCACAGTACTACATAGAGCCATGACTACATGAAACTCTATTCCACAGTACTACATAGAGCCATGACTACATGGAACTCTATTCCACAGTACTACATAGAGCCATGACTACATGGAACTCTATTCCACAGTACTACATAGAGCCATGACTACATGGAACTCTATTCCACAGAACTACATAGAGCCATGACTACATGGAACTCTATTCCACAGTACTACATAGAGCCATGACTACATGGAACTCTATTCCACAGTACTACATAGAGACATGACAACATGGAACTCTATTCCACAGTACTACAGAGCCATGACTACATGGAACTCTATTCCACAGTACTACATAGAGCCATGACTACATATAACTCTATTCCACAGTACTACATAGAGCCATGAATACATGGAACTCTATTCCACAGTACTACATAGAGCCATGAATACATGGAACTCTATTCCACAGTACTACATAGAGCCATGACTACATGGAACTCTATTCCACAGTACTACATAGAGACATGAGAACATGGAACTCTATTCCACCGTACTACATAGAGCCATGACTACATGGAACTCTATTCCACAGTACTACATAGAGCCATGACTACATGGAACTCTATTCCACAGTACTACATAGAGACATGACTACATGGAACTCTATTCCACAGTACTACATAGAGACATGAGAACATGGAACTCTATTCCACAGTACTACATGGAGCCATGACTACATGGAACTCTATTCCACAGTACTACATAGAGCCATGACTACATAGAACTCTATTCCACAGTACTACATAGAGCCATGAATACATGGAACTCTATTCCACAGTACTACATAGAGCCATGAATACATGGAACTCTATTCCACAGTACTACATAGAGCCATGAATACATGGAACTCTATTCCACAGTACTACATAGAGCCATGAGAACATGGAACTCTATTCCACAGTACTACATAGAGACATGACTACATGGAACTCTATTCCACAGTACTACATAGAGCCATGACTACATGGAACTTTATTCCACAGTACTACATAGAACTCTATTCCACAGTACTAAATAGAGCCATGACCACATGGAACTCTATTCCACAGTACTACATAGAGACATGACTACATGGAACTCTATTCCACAGTACTAAATAGAGCCATGACTACATGGAACTCTATTCCACAGTACTACATAGAGACATGACTAATTGGAACTCTATTCCACAGTACTACATAGAGACATGACTACATGGAACTCTATTCCACAGTACTACATAGAGCCATGACTACATGGAACTCTATTCCACAGTACTACATAGAGCCATGACTACATGGAACTCTATTCCACAGTACTACATAGAGCCATGACTACATGGAACTCTATTCCACAGTACTACATAGAGACATGACAAATTGGAACTCTATTCCACAGAACTAAATAGAGCCATGACTACATGGAACTCTATTCCACAGTACTACATAGAGACATGACAACATGGAACTCTATTCCACAGTACTACATAGAGACATGACAAACATGGAACTCTATTCCACAGTACTACATAGAGCCATGACTACATGGAACTCTATTCCACAGTACTACATAGAGCCATGACTACATGGAACTCTATTCCACAGTACTACATAGAGCCATGACTACATGGAACTCTATTCCACAGTACTACATAGAGCCATGACTACATGGAACTCTATTCCACAGTACTACATAGAGCCATGAATACATGGAACTCTATTCCACAGTACTACATAGAGCCATGACTACATGGAACTCTATTCCACAGTACTACATAGAGACATGACTACATGGAACTCTATTCCACAGTACTACATAGAGCCATGACTACATGGAACTCTATTCCACAGTACTACATAGAGCCATGACTACATGGAACTCTATTCCACAGTACTACATAGAGACATGACTACATGGAACTCTATTCCACAGTACTACATAGAGCCATGACTACATGGAACTTTATTCCACAGTACTACATAGAACTCTATTCCACAGTACTAAATAGAGCCATGACTACATGGAACTCTATTCCACAGTACTACATAGAGACATGACTACATGGAACTCCATTCCACAGTACTACATAGAGACATGACTAATTGGAACTCTATTCCACAGTACTACATAGAGCCATGACTACATGGAACTCTATTCCACAGTACTACATAGAGCCATGACTACATGGAACTCTATTCCACAGTACTACATAGAGACATGACTACATGGAACTCTATTCCACAGTACTACATAGAGCCATGACTACATGGAACTTTATTCCACAGTACTACATAGAACTCTATTCCACAGTACTAAATAGAGCCATGACTACATGGAACTTTATTCCACAGTACTACATAGAACTCTATTCCACAGTACTAAATAGAGCCATGACTACATGGAACTCTATTCCACAGTACTACATAGAGACATGACTACATGGAACTCTATTCCACAGTACTACATAGAGACATGACTAATTGGAACTCTATTCCACAGTACTACATAGAGCCATGACTACATGGAACTCTATTCCACAGTACTACATAGAGCCATGACTACATGGAACTCTATTCCACAGTACTACATAGAGACATGACTACATGGAACTCTATTCCACAGTACTACATAGAGCCATGACTACATGGAACTTTATTCCACAGTACTACATAGAACTCTATTCCACAGTACTATATAGAGCCATGACTACATGGAACTTTATTCCATAGTACTACATAGAACTCTATTCCACAGTACTAAATAGAGCCATGACTACATGGAACTCTATTCCACAGTACTACATAGAGACATGACAACATGGCACTCTATTTAACAGTACTACATAGAGCCATGACTACATGGAACTCTATTCCACAGTACTACATAGAGCCATGACAACATGGAACTCTATTCCACAGTACTACATAGAGCCATGACTACATGTAACTCTATTCCACAGTACTACATAGAGCCATGACTACATGGAACTCTATTCCACAGTACTACATAGAGCCATGACTACATGGAACTCTATTCCACAGTACTACATAGAGCCATGACTACATGGAACTCTATTCCACAGTACTACATAGAGCCATGACTACATGGAACTCTATTCCACAGTACTACATAGAGACATGACTACATGGAACTCTATTCCACAGTACTAAATAGAGCCATGACTACATGGAACTCTATTCCACAGTACTACATAGAGCCATGACTACATGGAACTCTATTCCACAGTACTATATAGAGCCATGACTACATGGAACTCTATTCCACAGTACTACATAGAGACATGAGAACATGGAACTCTATTCCACAGTACTACATAGAGCCATGACTACATGGAACTCTATTCCACAGTACTACATAGAGCCATGACTACATGGAACTCTATTCCACAGTACTACATAGAGACATGATAACATGGAACTCTATTCCACAGTACTACATAGAGCCATGACTACATGGAACTCTATTCCACAGTACTACATAGAGCCATGACTACATGGAACTCTATTCCACAGTACTACATAGAGCCATGACTACATGGAACTCTATTCCACAGTACTACATAGAGCCATGACTACATGGAACTCTATTCCACAGTACTACATAGAGCCATGACTACATGGAACTCTATTCCACAGTACTACATAGAGCCATGACTACATGGAACTCTATTCCACAGTACTACATAGAGCCATGACTACATGGAACTCTATTCCACAGTACTACATAGAGCCATGACTACATGGAACTCTATTCCACAGTACTACATAGAGCCATGACTACATGGAACTCTATTCCACAGTACTACATAGAGCCATGACTACATGGAACTCTATTCCACAGAACTACATAGAGCCATGACTACATGGAACTCTATTCCACAGTAGTACATAGAGCCATGACTACATGGAACTCTATTCCACAGTACTACATAGAGCCATGACTACATGGAACTCTATTCCACAGTACTACATAGAGCCATGACTACATGGAACTCTATTCCACAGTACTACATAGAGCCATGACTACATGGAACTCTATTCCACAGTACTACATAGAGCCATGACTACATGGAACTCTATTCCACAGAACTACATAGAGCCATGACTACATGGAACTCTATTCCACAGTACTACATAGAGCCATGACTACATGGAACTCTATTCCACAGTACTACATAGAGCCATGACTACATGGAACTCTATTCCACAGTACTACATAGAGCCATGACTACATGGAACTCTATTCCACAGTACTACATAGAGCCATGACTACATGGAACTCTATTCCACAGTACTACATAGAGCCATGACTACATGGAACTCTATTCCACAGTACTACATAGAGCCATGACTACATGGAACTCTATTCCACAGAACTACATAGAGCCATGACTACATGGAACTCTATTCCACAGTACTACATAGAGCCATGACTACATGGAACTCTATTCCACAGTACTACATAGAGCCATGACTACATGGAACTCTATTCCACAGTACTACATAGAGCCATGACTACATGGAACTCTATTCCACAGTACTACATAGAGCCATGACTACATGGAACTCTATTCCACAGTACTACATAGAGCCATGACTACATGGAACTCTATTCCACAGTACTACATAGAGCCATGACTACATGGAACTCTATTCCACAGTACTACATAGAGCCATGACTACATGGAACTCTATTCCACAGTACTACATAGAGCCATGACTACATGGAACTCTATTCCACAGTACTACATAGAGCCATGACTACATGGAACTCTATTCCACAGTACTACATAGAGACATGACATGAACATGGAACTCTATTCCACAGTACTACATAGAGACATGACTACATGGAACTCTATTCCACAGTACTACATAGAGCCATGACTACATGGAACTCTATTCCACAGTACTACATAGAGCCATGACTACATGGAACTCTATTCCACAGTACTACATAGAGCCATGACTACATGGAACTCTATTCCACAGTACTACATAGAGCCATGACTACATGGAACTCTATTCCACAGTACTACATAGAGCCATGACTACATGGAACTCTATTCCACAGTACTACATAGAGCCATGACTACATGGAACTCTATTCCACAGTACTACATAGAGCCATGACTACATGGAACTCTATTCCACAGTACTACATAGAGCCATGACTACATGGAACTCTATTCCACAGTACTACATAGAGACATGACTACATGGAACTCTATTCCACAGTACTACATAGAGCCATGACTACATGGAACTTTATTCCATAGAGCCATGACTACATGGAACTCTATTCCACAGTACTACATAGAGCCATGACTACAGTACTACATAGAGCCATGACATGGAACTCTATTCCACAGTACTACATAGAGCCATGACTACATGGAACTCTATTCCACAGTACTACATAGAGACATGACTACATGGAACTCTATTCCACAGTACTACATAGAGCCATGACTACATGGAACTCTATTCCACAGTACTACATAGAGACATGACTACATGGAACTCTATTCCACAGTACTACATAGAGACATGACTACATGGAACTCTATTCCACAGTACTACATAGAGCCATGACTACATGGAACTCTATTCCACAGTACTACATAGAGCCATGACTACATGGAACTCTATTCCACAGTACTACATAGAGCCATGACTACATGGAACTCTATTCCACAGTACTACATAGAGCCATGACTACATGGAACTCTATTCCACAGTACTACATAGAGCCATGACTACATGGAACTCTATTCCACAGTACTACATAGAGACATGACTACATGGAACTCTATTCCACAGTACTACATAGAGACATGACTACATGGAACTCTATTCCACAGTACTACATGGAGCCATGACTACATGGAACTCTATTCCACAGTACTACATAGAGCCATGACTACATGGAACTCTATTCCACAGTACTACATAGAGCCATGACTACATGGAACTCTATTCCACAGTACTACATAGAGCCATGACTACATGGAACTCTATTCCACAGTACTACATAGAGCCATGACTACATGGAACTCTATTCCACAGTACTACATAGAGCCATGACTACATGGAACTCTATTCCACAGTACTACATAGAGC
>NC_088415.1:3416896-3479396 GCF_034236695.1 Oncorhynchus nerka | reverse complement strand
TACGGCAACTGCTCGGTCTCCGACCGCAAGGCACTACAGGACCTGTATATCAGAGGGTGGTGCGTACGGCCAAGTACATCCCGGGGCCAAGCTTCCTGCTATCCAGGACCTCTAAACCAGGCAGTGTCAGGGGAAGGCCCTAAAAATCGCATGGCAATAGGTACCGGAGTCTAGCTCCAAGAGCTTCTACTCCCCAAAAATAAGACTCCTGAACAGCTATTCAAATGTCTGCCCAGACTATTTGCACCGCCCCTCCACCCATATGCTGCTACTACTCTCTGTTATTATCTGTGCATAGCCAATTAACAACCCTACCTGCATGTACATAATTATCTCAATTACCTCGACACCGGTGCCCCCCGCTCATTGACACATTGACTCTGTACTGGTACCCCCTGTATATAGCCTCCACATTGACACATTGACTCTGTACTGGTACCCCCTGTATATAGCCTCCACATTGACACATTGACTCTGTACCGGTACCCCCTGTATATAGCCTCCACATTGACTCTGTACCGTAATACCCTGTATATAGCCTCCACATTGACTCTGTACCGGTACCCCCTGTATATAGCCTCCACATTGACACATTGACTCTGTACCGGTACCCCCTGTATATAGCCTCCACATTGACTCTGTACTGGTACCCCCTGTATATAGCCTCCACATTGACTCTGTACTGGTACCCCCTGTATATAGCCTCCACATTGACTCTGTATCGGTACCCCCTGTATATAGCCTCCACATTGACTCTGTATCGGTACCCCCTGTATATAGCCTCCACATTGACACATTGACTCTGTACCGGTACCCCCTGTATATAGCCTCCACATTGACTCTGTACTGGTATCCCCTGTATATAGCCTCCACATTGACTCTGTATCGGTACCCCCTGTATATAGCCTCCACATTGACACATTGACTCTGTACCGGTACCCCCTGTATATAGCCTCCACATTGACTCTGTATCGGTACCCCCTGTATATAGCCTCCACATTGACACATTGACTCTGTACTGGTACCCCCTGTATATAGCCTCCACATTGACACATTGACTCTGTACCGGTACCCCCTGTATATAGCCTCCACATTGACTCTATACTGGTATCCCCTGTATATAGCCTCCACATTGACACATTGACTCTGTACTGGTACCCCCCTGTATATAGCCTCCACATTGACACATTGACTCTGTACTGGTACCCCCTGTATATAGCCTCCACATTGACACATTGACTCTGTACTGGTACCCCCTGTATATAGCCTCCACATTGACACATTGACTCTGTACTAGTACCCCCCTGTATATAGCCTCCACATTGACACATTGACTCTGTACTGGTACCCCCTGTATATAGCCTCCACATTGACACATTGACTCTGTACTGGTACCCCCTGTATATAGCCTCCACATTGACACATTGACTCTGTACTGGTACCCCCTGTATATAGCCTCCACATTGACACATTGACTCTGTACTGGTACCCCCTGTATATAGCCTCCACATTGACACATTGACTCTGTACTGGTACCCCCTGTATATAGCCTCCACATTGACACATTGACTCTGTACTGGTACCCCCTGTATATAGCCTCCACATTGACACATTGACTCTGTACTGGTACCCCCTGTATATAGCCTCCACATTGACACATTGACTCTGTACTGGTACCCCCTGTATATAGCCTCCACATTGACACATTGACTCTGTACTGGTACCCCCTGTATATAGCCTCCACATTGACACATTGACTCTGTACTGGTACCCCCTGTATATAGCCTCCACATTGACACATTGACTCTGTACTGGTACCCCCTGTATATAGCCTCCACATTGACACATTGACTCTGTACTGGTACCCCCCTGTATATAGCCTCCACATTGACACATTGACTCTGTACTGGTACCCCCTGTATATAGCCTCCACATTGACACATTGACTCTGTGACTCTGTAGCCTCCACATTGACTCTGTACTGGTACCCCCTGTATATAGCCTCCACATTGACACTCTCTGTACTGGTACCCCCTGTATATAGCCTCCACATTGACACATTGACTCTGTACTGGTACCCCCTGTATATAGCCTCCACATTGACACATTGACTCTGTACTGGTACCCCTGTATATAGCCTCCACATTGACACATTGACTCTGTACTGGTACCCCCTGTATATAGCCTCCACATTGACTCTGTACTGGTACCCCCTGTATATAGCCTCCACATTGACTCTGTACTGGTACCCCTGTATATAGCCTCCACATTGACACATTGACTCTGTACTGGTACCCCCTGTATATAGCCTCCACATTGACACATTGACTCTGTACTGGTACCCCTGTATATAGCCTCCACATTGACACATTGACTCTGTACTAGTACCCCTGTTATTTATTTACTGCTGCTCTTTAATTATTTGTTTACTTTACTTTTTTTATTCTTTTTTTTCTTTTTTTTTCTTAAAACTGCATCGTTGGTTAAAGAGCTTGTAAGTAAGCATTTCACTGCATTTCAAGGTCTACACCTGTTCTACACCTGTATTTGGCACATGTGACAAATAAAATTGTATTTTATTTTATTTAGCCTGTATTGTATTTTTTGCTAATGGATTTGCGGAGCTCGTACCTGCTTGCCTTGTAGGCGTTGCCACCGAGTCATCAGGGTTTCAATCTGCTGACATTGAATGCTGCAGTACGGGAATCTCAGCATTGTACGGATTTCTCCTTTCATCCAAGGTTTTTGTTTGGGGTCTGTCCGGATTATTATTGTGGGTACAAATATCATCAACACATTTCCTGATGAAGCCTGTGACTGACGATGTATAGTCTTCAATGTGGATGGATGAGTGCAGGGTGGATGAATCTTAGTAAATATTCCAATCAGTATTCTCAAACAGATCTGCAGCATTGAGTCTCTGCTTACTCTGTCCAGCGCCTCAATATTCTCTTGTGTACGCTGGATCCTCTGTCTGTCTGTCTGTCTGTCTGTCTGTCTGTCTGTCTGTCTGTCTGTCTGTCTGTCTGTCTGTCTGTCTGTCTGTCTGTCTGTCTGTCTGTCTGTCTGTCTGTCTGTCTGTCTGTCCGTCTGTCCTGTCCGTCCGTCCGTCCGTCGTCCGTCCGTCCGTCCGTCCGTCCGCCTGTCTGACTATCACCCTTTATCTGTCTGTCATCTAACTCTACCTAGCCTCAGCTCTGCTCCCATGACATCCCTCACAGAAAAAGAGAGAGGTGATAAAGTGATGGCGGTCGGTAGAAAAAGGTCAGAAGAGATGAGAGCGAGAGATTGAAAGAGAGAGGAGTGCATAGGCTAAGTGGGAGTTAAGAAGGAAACAAGAGGGGGAGAGGACAGAGGGGATAGGAGAGGACAGAGGGGATCGAGAGGAGGGAGAGAGGACAGAGGGGATAGGAGAGGAGGGGAAGAGGACATTAAGAATAGGAGAAGAGGGGGAGAGAACAGAGGGGTTAGGAGACAAGGAAATGGGGAGAGGACAGAGGGAATAGGGGGAGAGAGAGATTAGGACAGAGAAAAGGAGAGTAGAGAGAGAGAGGGAGAGAGAGAATTAGAGGAGGGACAGGGAGAAGGGGAGAAAGAGATCAGGACAGAGGAGAGTAAAGGGGAGAGAGGGAGAGAGAGAATTAGAGGAGGGACAGGGAGAAGGGGAGAAAGAGATCAGGACAGAGGAGAGTAAAGGGGAGAGAGGGAGAGAGAGGAAGGTTGATGCGGCAGTAGCAGCATGTCATTTCACATGAGAATGAGGAGGGAGACGGATATGATCAGATCAGTTCAGTGATGGTCTCACAGCTCCCTCTCCTTCTCAATCTCTCTCCCCTGTCCGTTCTTCTATAACCCCACAGTCTATCTTTCAAACCACCCTGTGCTTTCTCTACTGCTCTCCACCTCTCTCTCTCTCTCTCTCTCTCTCTCTCGCTCTTTCTCCCTCTCTTTCTCTCACATACACTATCCCATGGTTTTCATATTTTAATAATTTTAATCAGACAGATGGTGTCTGTGCCGTGTCCCTAAACTCTGTCTCGGTCTCGGTCTCGTTCTCAGTCTCGCTCTCGGTCTCTGTCTCTGGTGAAAGGGCCCAGAGTAAGATACGGTTTTTAATAACAAGTCTCTGCTTTGTCTGCCAATATGAAAGACTGATAATATATCAGGTTCACTTCTATAAATACATACATGGTATCGAAGGGCTGCTCATTGGAAACGAGAGAGAATATAATTCAAACAAAACTTATGTCGAAAATGATGTCCAATGACTCAAACTGTACAACTGCAACAAAGTAACAAAAACATTGTTTTTATTCAAGAGAAGACGGGCTAGATGGATCACAGAGAGAAGACAGGCTAGATGGATCACAGAGAGAAGACGGGCTAGATGGATCACAGAGAGAAGACAGGCTAGATGGATCACAGAGAGAAGACGGGCTAGATGGATCACAGAGAGAAGACAGGCTAGATGGATCACAGAGAGAAGACAGGTTAGATGGATCACAGAGAGAAGACAGGCTAGATGGATCACAGAGAAGACGGGCTAGATGGATCACAGAGAGAAGGCGGGCTAGATGGATCACAGAGAGAAGACGGGCTAGATGGATCACAGAGAAGACAGGCTAGATGGAGGACAGAGAAGACGGGCTAGATGGATCACAGAGAAGACAGGCTAGATGGAGGACAGAGAAGACAGGCTAGATGGATCACAAAGAAGACAGGCTAGATGGAGGACAGAGAAGACAGGCAAGATGGATCACAGAGAAGACGGGCTAGATGGAGGACAGAGAGAAGACAGGCTAGATGGATCACAGAGAAGACGGGCTAGATGGAGGACAGAGAGAAGACGGGCTAGATGGAGGACAGAGAAGACCGGCTAGATGGATCACAGAGAGAAGACAGGCTAGATGGATCACAGAGAGAAGACAGGCTAGATGGATCACAGAGAAGACGGGCTAGATGGAGGACAGAGAGAAGACAGGCTAGATGGATCACAGAGAGAAGACGGGCTAGATGGAGGAGAGAAGACAGGCAAGATGGATCACAGAGAAGACGGGCTAGATGGAGGACAGAGAGAAGACAGGCTAGATGGATCACAGAGAGAAGACGGGCTAGATGGAGGACAGAGAAGACAGGCTAGATGGAGGACAGAGAAGACAGGCTAGATGGATCACAGAGAGAAGACAGGCTAGATGGATCACAGAGAGAAGACAGGCTAGATGGATCACAGAGAGAAGACAGGCTAGATGGATCACAGAGAGAAGACGGGCTAGATGGATCACAGAGAAGACAGGCTAGATGGATCACAGAGAAGACAGGCTAGATGGATCACAGAGAAGACACAGAGAGAAGACAGGCTAGATGGATCACAGAGAAGACAGGCAGAGAGAAGACAGGCTAGATGGATCACAGAGAGAAGACAGGCTAGATGGATCACAGAGAAGACAGGCTAGATGGATCACAGAGAGAAGACAGGCTAGATGGATCACAGAGAGAGAAGACAGAAGACAGGCTAGATGGAGGACAGAGAAGACGGGCTAGATGGATCACAGAGAGAAGACAGGCTAGATGGAGGACAGAGAAGACAGGCTAGATGGATCACAAAGAAGACAGGCTAGATGGAGGACAGAGAAGACAGGCAAGATGGATCACAGAGAAGACGGGCTAGATGGAGGACAGAGAGAAGAGAGATGGACAGAGAAGACGGGCTAGATGGAGGACAGAGAAGACAGGCTAGATGGAGGACAGAGAAGACGGGCTAGATGGAGGACAGAGAGAAGACAGGCTAGATGGATCACAGAGAAGATAGGCTAGATGGATCACAGAGAGAATGGACAGAGGGCTAGATGGATCACAGAGAAGACAGGCTAGATGGATCACAGAGAGAAGACAGGCTAGATGGATCACAGAGAAGACGGGCTAGATGGAGGACAGAGAGAAGACGGGCTAGATGGATCACAGAGAAGACGGGCTAGATGGATCACAGAGAGAGGAGAATCACAGGAGAAGATGGATCACAGAGAGAAGACAGGCTAGATGGATCACAGAGAGAAGACAGGCTAGATGGATCACAGAGAAGACAGGCTAGATGGAGGACAGAGAAGACGGGCTAGATGGATCACAGAGAGAAGACAGGCTAGATGGAGGACAGAGAAGACAGGCTAGATGGATCACAGAGGACGGGCTAGATGGGATCACAGATGGAGAAGAGAGAAGCTAGATGGAGGACAGAGAGAAGACAGGCTAGATGGAGATGGAGATGGATCACAGAGAAGACAGGCTAGATGGATCACAGAGAGAAGACAGGCTAGATGGATCACAGAGAGAAGACAGGCTAGATGGATCACAGAGAGAAGACAGGCTAGATGGATCACAGAGAGAAGACGGGCTAGATGGATCACAGAGAAGACAGGCTAGATGGAGGACAGAGAGAAGACGGGCTAGATGGATGACAGAGAAGACGGGCTAGATGGAGGACAGAGAAGACAGGCTAGATGGATCACAGAGAGAAGACAGGCTAGATGGATCACAGAGAAGACAGGCTAGATGGATCACAGAGAAGACAGGCTAGATGGATCACAGAGAAGACAGGCTAGATGGATCACAGAGAGAAGACAGGTTAGATGGATCACAGAGAGAAGACAGGCTAGATGGATCACAGAGAAGACGGGCTAGATGGATCACAGAGAGAAGGCGGGCTAGATGGATCACAGAGAGAAGACGGGCTAGATGGATCACAGAGAAGACAGGCTAGATGGAGGACAGAGAAGACGGGCTAGATGGATCACAGAGAAGACAGGCTAGATGGAGGACAGAGAAGACAGGCTAGATGGATCACAAAGAAGACAGGCTAGATGGAGGACAGAGAAGACAGGCAAGATGGATCACAGAGAAGACGGGCTAGATGGAGGACAGAGAGAAGACAGGCTAGATGGATCACAGAGAAGACGGGCTAGATGGAGGACAGAGAGAAGACGGGCTAGATGGAGGACAGAGAAGACCGGCTAGATGGATCACAGAGAGAAGATAGGCTAGATGGATCACAGAGAGAAGATAGGCTAGATGGATCACAGAGAGAAGACGGGCTAGATGGATCACAGAGAGAAGACGGGCTAGATGGATCACAGAGAGAAGACAGGCTAGATGGATCACAGAGAAGACGGGCTAGATGGATCACAGAGAGAAGACGGGCTAGATGGATCACAGAGAGAAGACGGGCTAGATGGATCACAGAGAAGACAGGCTAGATGGATCACAGAGAGAAGACAGGCTAGATGGATCCCAGAGAGAAGACAGGCTAGATGGATCACAGAGAGAAGACAGGCTAGATGGATCACAGAGAGAAGACAGGCTAGATGGAGGACAGAGAAGACGGGCTAGATGGAGGACAGAGAGAAGACGGGCTAGATGGAGGACAGAGAAGACCGGCTAGATGGATCACAGAGAGACGGGCTAGATGGAGGACAGAGAAGACCGGCTAGATGGATCACAGAGAGACGGGCTAGATGGAGGACAGAGAAGACAGGCTAGATGGAGGACAGAGAAGACGGGCTAGATGGAGGACAGAGAAGACAGGCTAGATGGAGGACAGAGAAGACGGGCTAGATGGAGGACAGAGAAGACGGGCTAGATGGATCACAGAGAAGACGGGCTAGATGGATCACAGAGAGAAGACAGGCTATATGGATCACAGAGAAGACAGGCTAGATGGAGGACAGAGAAGACGGGCTAGATGGAGGACAGAGAGAAGACGGGCTAGATGGAGGACAGAGAAGACGGGCTAGATGTAGGACAGAGAGAAGACGGGCTAGATGGAGGACAGAGAGAAGACGGGCCAGATGGAGGACAGAGAAGACGGGCTAGATGGATCACAGAGAAGACGGGCTAGATGGATCACAGAGAGAAGACAGGCTAGATGGATCACAGAGAAGACAGGCTAGATGGAGGACAGAGAAGACGGGCTAGATGGAGGACAGAGAGAAGACGGGCTAGATGGAGGACAGAGAAGATGGGCTAGATGGATCACAGAGAAGACAGGCTAGATGGATCACAGAGAAGACAGGCTAGATGGATCACAGAGAAGACGGGCTAGATGGATCACAGAGAGAAGACAGGCTAGATGGATCACAGAGAAGACAGGCTAGATGGATCACAGAGAGAAGACAGGCTAGATGGATCTCAGAGAGAAGACAGGCTAGATGGATCACAGAGAGAAGACAGGCTAGATGGATCACAGAGAGAAGACAGGCTAGATGGAGGACAGAGAAGACAGGCTAGATGGAGGACAGAGAAGACGGGCTAGATGGATCACAGAGAAGACAGGCTAGATGGAGGACAGAGAAGACAGGCTAGATGGATCACACAGAAGACAGGCTAGATGGAGGACAGAGAAGACAGGCTATATGGATCACAGAGAGAAGACGGACTAGATGGATCACAGAGAGAAGACAGGCTAGATGGATCACAGAGAGAAGACGGACTAGATGGATCACAGAGAGAAGACGGGCTAGATGGATCACAGAGAGAAGACAGGCTAGATGGATCTCAGAGAGAAGACAGGCTAGATGGATCACAGAGAAGACAGGCTAGATGGATCACAGAGAGAATACAGGCTAGATGGATCTCAGAGAGAAGACAGCTAGATGGATCACAGAGAAGACGGGCTAGATGGATCACAGAGAGAAGACGGGCTAGATGGATCACAGAGAAGACAGGCTAGATGGATCACAGAGAGAAGACAGGCTAGATGGATCACAGAGAGAAGACAGGCTAGATGGATCACAGAGAGAAGACAGGCTAGATGGATCACAGAGAGAAGACAGGCTAGATGGAGGACAGAGAAGACAGGCTAGATGGAGGACAGAGAGAAGACGGGCTAGATGGAGGACAGAGAAGACCGGCTAGATGGATCACAGAGAAACGGGCTAGATGGAGGACAGAGAAGACCGGCTAGATGGATCACAGAGAGACGGGCTAGATGGAGGACAGAGAAGACAGGCTAGATGGAGGACAGGGAAGACGGGCTAGATGGAGGACAGAGAAGACAGGCTAGATGGAGGACAGAGAGAAGACCGGCTGGATGGAGGACAGAGAGAAGACGGGCTAGATGGAGGACAGAGAGAAGACGGGCTAGATGGATCACAGAGAAGACAGGCTCGATGGAGGACAGAGAGAAGACGGGCTAGATGGAGGACAGAGAAGACGGGCTAGATGGATGACAGAGAAGACGGGCTAGATGGAGGACAGAGAAGACAGGCTAGATGGATCACAGAGAGAAGACAGGCTAGATGGATCACAGAGAAGACAGGCTAGATGGATCACAGAGAAGACGGGCTAGATGGATCACAGAGAGAAGACGGGCTAGATGGATCACAGAGAGAAGACAGGCTAGATGGATCACAGAGAGAAGACAGGCTAGATGGAGGACAGAGAAGACGGGCTAGATGGAGGACAGAGAGAAGACGGGCTAGATGGAGGACAGAGAAGACCAGCTAGATGGATCACAGAGAGACGGGCTAGACGGAGGACAGAGAAGACCGGCTAGATGGATCACAGAGAGACGGGCTAGATGGAGGACAGTGAAGACAGGCTAGATGGAGGACCGAGAAGACGTGGTAGATGGAGGACAGAGAAGACGGGCTAGATGGAGGACAGAGAGAAGACGGGCTAGATGGAGGACAGAGAGAAGACAGGCTAGATGGAGGACAGAGAAGACGGGCTAAATGGATCACAGAGAAGACCGGCTAGATGGATCACAGAGAGAAGACAGGCTAGATGGATCACAGAGAAGACAGGCTAGATGGAGGACAGAGAAGACGGGCTAGATGGAGGACAGAGAGAAGACGGGCTAGATGGAGGACAGAGAAGACTGGCTAGATGTAGGACAGAGAGAAGACGGGCTAGATGGAGGACAGAGAAGACGGGCTAGATGGATCACAGAGAAGACGGGCTAGATGGATCACAGAGAGAAGACAGGCTAGATGGATCACAGAGAAGACAGACTAGATGGAGGACAGAGAAGACGGGCTAGATGGAGGACAGAGAAGACGGGCTAGATGGAGGACAGAGAAGACGGGCTAGATGGATGACAGAGAAGACGGGCTAGATGGAGGACAGAGAAGACAGGCTAGATGGATCACAGAGAAGACAGGCTAGATGGATCACAGAGAAGACAGGCTAGATGGATCACAGAGAAGACAGGCTAGATGGATCACAGAGAAGACGGGCTAGATGGATCACAGAGAGAAGACGGGCTAGATGGATCACAGAGAGAAGACAGGCTAGATGGATCACAGAGAGAAGACAGGCTAGATGGAGGACAGAGAAGACGGGCTAGATGGAGGACAGAGAGAAGACGGGCTAGATGGAGGACAGAGAAGACCAGCTAGATGGATCACAGAGAGACGGGCTAGACGGAGGACAGAGAAGACCGGCTAGATGGATCACAGAGAGACGGGCTAGATGGAGGACAGTGAAGACAGGCTAGATGGAGGACAGAGAAGACGTGGTAGATGGAGGACAGAGAAGACGGGCTAGATGGAGGACAGAGAGAAGACGGGCTAGATGGAGGACAGAGAGAAGACAGGCTAGATGGAGGACAGAGAAGACGGGCTAAATGGATCACAGAGAAGACCGGCTAGATGGATCACAGAGAGAAGACAGGCTAGATGGATCACAGAGAAGACAGGCTAGATGGAGGACAGAGAAGACGGGCTAGATGGAGGACAGAGAGAAGACGGGCTAGATGGAGGACAGAGAAGACTGGCTAGATGTAGGACAGAGAGAAGACGGGCTAGATGGAGGACAGAGAAGACGGGCTAGATGGATCACAGAGAAGACGGGCTAGATGGATCACAGAGAGAAGACAGGCTAGATGGATCACAGAGAAGACAGACTAGATGGAGGACAGAGAAGACGGGCTAGATGGAGGACAGAGAAGACGGGCTAGATGGAGGACAGAGAAGACGGGCTAGATGGATGACAGAGAAGACGGGCTAGATGGAGGACAGAGAAGACAGGCTAGATGGATCACAGAGAAGACAGGCTAGATGGATCACAGAGAAGACAGGCTAGATGGATCACAGAGAAGACGGGCTAGATGGAGAACAGAGAAGACAGGCTAGATGGATCACAGAGAAGACAGGCTAGATGGATCACAGAGAGAAGACAGGCTAGATGGATCACAGAGAGAAGACAGGCTAGATGGATCACAGAGAGAAGACAGGCTAGATGGATCACAGAGAGAAGACAGGCTAGATGGAGGACAGAGAAGACAGGCTAGATGGAGGACAGAGAGAAGACGGGCTAGATGGAGGACAGAGAAGACCGGCTAGATGGATCACAGAGAAACGGGCTAGATGGAGGACAGAGAAGACCGGCTAGATGGATCACAGAGAGACGGGCTAGATGGAGGACAGAGAAGACAGGCTAGATGGAGGACAGGGAAGACGGGCTAGATGGAGGACAGAGAAGACAGGCTAGATGGAGGACAGAGAGAAGACGCTGGCTGGATGGACACAGAGAGAAGACGGGCTAGATGGAGGACAGAGAGAAGACGGGCTAGATGGATCACAGAGAAGACAGGCTCGATGGAGGACAGAGAGAAGACGGGCTAGATGGAGGACAGAGAAGACGGGCTAGATGGATGACAGAGAAGGCGGGCTAGATGGAGGACAGAGAAGACAGGCTAGATGGATCACAGAGAGAAGACAGGCTAGATGGATCACAGAGAAGACAGGCTAGATGGATCACAGAGAAGACGGGCTAGATGGATCACAGAGAGAAGACGGGCTAGATGGATCACAGAGAGAAGACAGGCTAGATGGATCACAGAGAGAAGACAGGCTAGATGGAGGACAGAGAAGACGGGCTAGATGGAGGACAGAGAGAAGACGGGCTAGATGGAGGACAGAGAAGACCAGCTAGATGGATCACAGAGAGACGGGCTAGACGGAGGACAGAGAAGACCGGCTAGATGGATCACAGAGAGACGGGCTAGATGGAGGACAGTGAAGACAGGCTAGATGGAGGACAGAGAAGACGTGGTAGATGGAGGACAGAGAAGACAGACTAGATGGAGGACAGAGAAGACGGGCTAGATGGAGGACAGAGAGAAGACGGGCTAGATGGAGGACAGAGAGAAGACAGGCTAGATGGAGGACAGAGAAGACGGGCTAGATGGATCACAGAGAAGACCGGCTAGATGGATCACAGAGAGAAGACAGGCTAGATGGATCACAGAGAAGACAGGCTAGATGGAGGACAGAGAAGACGGGCTAGATGGAGGACAGAGAGAAGACGGGCTAGATGGAGGACAGAGAAGACTGGCTAGATGTAGGACAGAGAGAAGACGGGCTAGATGGAGGACAGAGAAGACGGGCTAGATGGATCACAGAGAAGACGGGCTAGATGGATCACAGAGAGAAGACAGGCTAGATGGATCACAGAGAAGACAGACTAGATGGAGGACAGAGAAGACGGGCTAGATGGAGGACAGAGAAGACGGGCTAGATGGAGGACAGAGAAGACGGGCTAGATGGATGACAGAGAAGACGGGATAGATGGAGGACAGAGAAGACAGGCTAGATGGATCACAGAGAAGACAGGCTAGATGGATCACAGAGAAGACAGGCTAGATGGATCACAGAGAAGACGGGCTAGATGGAGAACAGAGAAGACAGGCTAGATGGATCACAGAGAAGACAGGCTAGATGGAGGACAGAGAAGACAGGCTAGATGGATCACAGAGAAGACAGGCTAGATGGATCACAGAGAAGACAGGCTAGATGGATCACAGAGAGAAGACGGACTAGATGGATCACAGAGAGAAGACAGGCTAGATGGATCACAGAGAAGACGGGCTAGATGGATCACAGAGAGTAGACGGGCTAGATGGATCACAGAGATGACAGGCTAGATGGATCACAGACAGAAGACAGGCTAGATGGATCACAGAGAAGACGGGCTAGATGGATCACAGAGAGAAGACGTGCTAGATGGATCACAGAGAGAAGACGGGCTAGATGGATCACAGAGAAGACAGGCTAGATGGATCACAGAGGGAAGACAGGCTAGATGGATCCCAGAGAGAAGACAGGCTAGATGGATCACAGAGAGAAGACAGGCTAGATGGATCACAGAGAGAAGACAGGCTAGATGGATCACAGAGAGAAGACAGGCTAGATGGAGGACAGAGAAGACGGGCTAGATGGAGGACAGAGAAGACGGGCTAGATGGAGGACAGAGAAGACGGGCTAGATGGATCACAGAGAGACGGGCTAGATGGAGGACAGAGAAGACCGGCTAGATGGATCACAGAGAGACGGGCTAGATGGAGGACAGAGAAGACGGGCTAGATGGAGGACAGAGAGAAGACGGGCTAGATGGAGGACAGAGAGAAGACAGGCTAGATGGAGGACAGAGAAGACGGGCTAGATGGATCACAGAGAAGACGGGCTAGATGGATCACAGAGAGAAGACAGGCTAGATGGATCACAGAGAAGACAGGCTAGATGGAGGACAGAGAAGACGGGCTAGATGGAGGACAGAGAGAAGACGGGCTAGATGGAGGACAGAGAAGACGGGCTAGATGTAGGACAGAGAGAAGACGGGCTAGATGGAGGACAGAGAGAAGACGGGCCAGATGGAGGACAGAGAAGACGGGCTAGATGGATCACAGAGAAGACGAGCTAGATGGATCACAGAGAGAAGACAGGCTAGATGGATCACAGAGAAGACAGACTAGATGGAGGACAGAGAAGACGGGCTAGATGGAGGACAGAGAGAAAACGGGCTAGATGGAGGACAGAGAAGACGGGCTAGATGGATGACAGAGAAGACGGGCTAGATGGAGGACAGAGAAGACAGGCTAGATGGATCACAGAGAAGACAGGCTAGATGGATCACAGAGAGAAGACGGGCTAGATGGAGGACAGAGAAGACGGGCTAGATGGAGGACAGAGAAGACCGGCTAGATGGATCACAGAGAGACGGGCTAGATGGAGGACAGAGAAGACAGGCTAGATGGAGGACAGAGAAGACGTGCTAGATGGAGGACAGAGAAGACGGGCTAGATGGATCACAGAGAAGACGGGCTAGATGGATCACAGAGAGAAGACGGGCTAGATGGATCACAGAGAGAAGACAGGCTAGATGGATCACAGAGAGAAGACAGGCTAGATGGAGGACAGAGAAGACGTGCTAGATGGAGGACAGAGAAGACAGGCTAGATGGAGGACAGAGAAGACCGGCTAGATGGATCACAGAGAGAAGACGGGCTAGATGGATCACAGAGAGAAGACAGGCTAGATGGATCACAGAGAGAAGACAGGCTAGATGGAGGACAGAGAAGACGGGCTAGATGGAGGACAGAGAAGACGGGCTAGATGGAGGACAGAGAAGACCGGCTAGATGGATCACAGAGAGACGGGCTAGATGGAGGACAGAGAAGACAGGCTAGATGGAGGACAGAGAAGACGTGCTAGATGGAGGACAGAGAAGACGGGCTAGATGGATCACAGAGAAGACGGGCTAGATGGATCACAGAGAGAAGACAGGCTAGATGGATCACAGAGAGAAGACAGGCTAGATGGATCACAGAGAGAAGACAGGCTAGATGGAGGACAGAGAAGACAGGCTAGATGGAGGACAGAGAAGACAGGCTAGATGGAGGACAGAGAGAAGACGGGCTAGATAGAGGACAGAGAAGACGGGCTAGATGGATGACAGAGAAGACGGGCTAGATGGAGGACAGAGAAGACAGGCTAGATGGATCACAGAGAGAAGACAGGCTAGATGGATCACAGAGAAGACAGGCTAGATGGATCACAGAGAAGACAGGCTAGATGGATCACATAGAGAAGACGGGCTAGATGGATCACAGAGAAGACAGGCTAGATGGAGGACAGAGAAGACAGGCTAGATGGAGGACAGAGAAGACGGGCTAGATGGATCACACAGAAGACAGGCTAGATGGAGGACAGAGAAGACAGGCTAGATGGATCAAAGAGAAGACAGGCTAGATGGATCACAGAGAGAAGACGGGCTAGATGGATCACAGAGAGAAGACAGGCTAGATGGATCTCAGAGAGAAGACAGGCTAGATGGATCACAGAGAGAAGACAGGCTAGATGGATCACAGAGAAGACAGGCTAGATGGATCACAGAGAGAAGACGGGCTAGATGGATCACAGAGAGAAGACAGGCTAGATGGATCACAGAGAGAAGACAGGCTAGATGGATCACAGAGAGAAGACAGGCTAGATGGAGGACAGAGAAGACAGGCTAGATGGAGGACAGAGAGAAGACGGGCTAGATGGAGGACAGAGAAGACCGGCTAGATGGATCACAGAGAGACGGGCTAGATGGAGGACAGAGAAGACAGGCTAGATGGAGGACAGAGAGAAGACAGGCTGGATGGAGGACAGAGAGAAGACAGGCTAGATGGAGGACAGAGAAGACGGGCTAGATGGATCACAGAGAAGACGGGCTAGATGGATCACAGAGAGAAGACAGGCTAGATGGATCACAGAGAAGACAGGCTAGATGGAGGACAGAGAAGACAGGCTAGATGGAGGACAGAGAGAAGACGGGCTAGATGGAGGACAGAGAAGACGGGCTAGATGGAGGACAGAGAGAAGACGGGCTAGATGGAGGACAGAGAGAAGACGGGCTAGATGGATCACAGAGAAGACAGGCTAGATGGATGACAGAGAGAAGACGGGCTAGATGGATCACAGAGAAGACAGGCTAGATGGATGACAGAGAGAAGACGGGCTAGATGGAGGACAGAGAAGACAGGCTAGATGGATCACAGAGAAGACGGGCTAGATGGATCACAGAGAGAAAACGGGCTGGATGGATCACAGAGAAGACAGGCTAGATGGAGGACAGAGAAGAATGGCTAGATGGATCACAGAGAAGACAGGCTAGATGGAGGACAGAGAAGACAGGCTAGATGGATCACACAGAAGACAGGCAAGATGGAGGACAGAGAAGACGGGCTAGATGGAGGACAGAGAAGACCGGCTAGATGGATCACAGAGAGACGGGCTAGATGGAGGACAGAGAAGACCGGCTAGATGGATCACAGAGAGACGGGCTAGATGGAGGACAGAGAAGACAGGCTAGATGGAGTACAGAGAAGACGGGCTAGATGGAGGACAGAGAAGACAGGCTAGATGGAGGACAGAGAGAAGACGGGCTAGATGGAGGACAGAGAAGACGGGCTAGATGGATCACAGAGAAGACGGGCTAGATGGATCACAGAGAGAAGAAAGGCTAGATGGATCACAGAGAAGACGGGCTAGATGGAGGACAGAGAGAAGACGGGCTAGATGGAGGACAGAGAAGACGGGCTAGATGGAGGACAGAGAGAAGACGGGCTAGATGGAGGACAGAGAAGACGGGCTAGATGGATCACAGAGAAGACGGGCTAGATGGATCACAGAGAGAAGACAGGCTAGATGGATCACAGAGAGAAGACAGGCTAGATGGATCACAGAGAAGACGGGCTAGATGGATCACAGAGAGAAGACGGGCTAGATGGATCACAGAGAAGACGGGCTAGATGGATCACAGAGAGAAGAGGCTAGATGGATCACAGAGAGAAGACAGGCTAGATGGAGGACAGAGAAGACGGGCTAGATGGAGGACAGAGATAAGACGGGCTAGATGGATCACAGAGAGACGGGCTAGATGGAGGACAGAGAAGACAGGCTAGATGGAGTACAGAGAAGACGGGCTAGATGGAGGACAGAGAAGACAGGCTAGATGGAGGACAGAGAAGACGGGCTAGATGGAGGACAGAGAGAAGACGGGCTAGATGGAGGACAGAGAAGACGGGCTAGATGGAGGACAGAGAGAAGACGGGCTAGATGGCTAGATGGAGGACAGAGAGAAGACGGGATAGATGGAGGACAGAGAGAAGACGGGCTAGATGGATCACAGAGAAGACGGGCTAGATGGATCACAGAGAAGACGGGCTAGATGGATCACAGAGAGAAGACAGGCTAGATGGATCACAGAGAAGACAGGCTAGATGGAGGACAGAGAAGATGGGCTAGATGGAGGACAGAGAGAAGACGGGCTAGATGGAGGACAGAGAGAAGACGGGCTAGATGGAGGACAGAGAGAAGACGGGCTAGATGGATCACAGAGAAGACAGGCTAGATGGAGGACAGAGAGAAGACGGGCTAGATGGAGGACAGAGAAGACAGGCTAGATGGATCACAGAGAGAAGACGGACTAGATGGATCACAGAGAGAAGACGGGCTAGATGGATCACAGAGAAGACAGGCTAGATGGATCACAGAGAGAAGACAGGCTAGATGGATCACAGAGAGAAGACAGGCTAGATGGATCACAGAGAAGACGGGCTAGATGGATCACAGAGAGAAGACGGGCTAGATGGATCACAGAGAGAAGACAGGCTAGATGGATCACAGAGAAGACAGGCTAGATGGATCACAGAGAGAAGACAGGCTAGATGGATCACAGAGAGAAGACAGGCTAGATGGATCACAGAGAGAAGACAGGCAAGATGGAGGACAGAGAAGACGGGCTAGATGGAGGACAGAGAAGACCGGCTAGATGGATCACAGAGAGACGGGCTAGATGGAGGACAGAGAAGACCGGCTAGATGGATCACAGAGAGACGGGCTAGATGGAGGACAGAGAAGACAGGCTAGATGGAGTACAGAGAAGACGGGCTAGATGGAGGACAGAGAAGACAGGCTAGATGGAGGACAGAGAGAAGACGGGCTAGATGGAGGACAGAGAAGACGGGCTAGATGGATCACAGAGAAGACGGGCTAGATGGATCACAGAGAGAAGACAGGCTAGATGGATCACAGAGAAGACGGGCTAGATGGAGGACAGAGAGAAGACGGGCTAGATGGAGGACAGAGAAGACGGGCTAGATGGAGGACAGAGAGAAGACGGGCTAGATGGAGGACAGAGAAGACGGGCTAGATGGATCACAGAGAAGACGGGCTAGATGGATCACAGAGAGAAGACAGGCTAGATGGATCACAGAGAGAAGACAGGCTAGATGGATCACAGAGAAGACGGGCTAGATGGATCACAGAGAGAAGACGGGCTAGATCGATCACAGAGAAGACGGGCTAGATGGATCACAGAGAGAAGAGGCTAGATGGATCACAGAGAGAAGACAGGCTAGATGGAGGACAGAGAAGACGGGCTAGATGGAGGACAGAGATAAGACGGGCTAGATGGATCACAGAGAGACGGGCTAGATGGAGGACAGAGAAGACAGGCTAGATGGAGTACAGAGAAGACGGGCTAGATGGAGGACAGAGAAGACAGGCTAGATGGAGGACAGAGAAGACGGGCTAGATGGAGGACAGAGAGAAGACGGGCTAGATGGAGGACAGAGAAGACGGGCTAGATGGAGGACAGAGAGAAGACGGGCTAGATGGCTAGATGGAGGACAGAGAGAAGACGGGATAGATGGAGGACAGAGAGAAGACGGGCTAGATGGATCACAGAGAAGACGGGCTAGATGGATCACAGAGAAGACGGGCTAGATGGATCACAGAGAGAAGACAGGCTAGATGGATCACAGAGAAGACAGGCTAGATGGAGGACAGAGAAGATGGGCTAGATGGAGGACAGAGAGAAGACGGGCTAGATGGAGGACAGAGAGAAGACGGGCTAGATGGAGGACAGAGAGAAGACGGGCTAGATGGATCACAGAGAAGACAGGCTAGATGGAGGACAGAGAGAAGACGGGCTAGATGGAGGACAGAGAAGACGGGCTAGATGGATGACAGAGAAGACGGGCTAGATGGATCACAGAGAAGACAGGCTAGATGGATCACAGAGAAGACAGGCTAGATGGATCACAGAGAAGACAGGCTAGATGGATCACAGAGAGACGGGCTAGATGGAGGACAGAGAAGACAGGCTAGATGGAGTACAGAGAAGACGGGCTAGATGGAGGACAGAGAAGACAGGCTAGATGGAGGACAGAGAGAAGACGGGCTAGATGGAGGACAGAGAAGACGGGCTAGATGGATCACAGAGAAGACGGGCTAGATGGATCACAGAGAGAAGACAGGCTAGATGGATCACAGAGAAGACGGGCTAGATGGAGGACAGAGAGAAGACGGGCTAGATGGAGGACAGAGAAGACGGGCTAGATGGAGGACAGAGAGAAGACGGGCTAGATGGAGGACAGAGAAGACGGGCTAGATGGATCACAGAGAAGACGGGCTAGATGGATCACAGAGAGAAGACAGGCTAGATGGATCACAGAGAAGACAGGCTAGATGGAGGACAGAGAAGACGGGCTAGATGGAGGACAGAGAGAAGACGGGCTAGATGGAGGACAGAGAAGACGGGCTAGATGGATGACAGAGAAGACGGGCTAGATGGAGGACAGAGAAGACAGGCTAGATGGATCACAGAGAGAAGACAGGCTAGATGGATCACAGAGAGAAGACAGGCTAGATGGATCACAGAGAGAAGACGGGCTAGATGGATCACAGAGAAGACGGGCTAGATGGATCACAGAGAGAAGAGGCTAGATGGATCACAGAGAGAAGACAGGCTAGATGGAGGACAGAGAAGACGGGCTAGATGGAGGACAGAGATAAGACGGGCTAGATGGATCACAAAGAGACGGGCTAGATGGAGGACAGAGAAGACAGGCTAGATGGAGTACAGAGAAGACGGGCTAGATGGAGGACAGAGAAGACAGGCTAGATGGAGGACAGAGAAGACGGGCTAGATGGAGGACAGAGAGAAGACGGGCTAGATGGAGGACAGAGAAGACGGGCTAGATGGAGGACAGAGAGAAGACGGGCTAGATGGCTAGATGGAGGACAGAGAGAAGACGGGATAGATGGAGGACAGAGAGAAGACGGGCTAGATGGATCACAGAGAAGACGGGCTAGATGGATCACAGAGAAGACGGGCTAGATGGATCACAGAGAGAAGACAGGCTAGATGGATCACAGAGAAGACAGGCTAGATGGAGGACAGAGAAGATGGGCTAGATGGAGGACAGAGAGAAGACGGGCTAGATGGAGGACAGAGAAGACGGGCTAGATGGAGGACAGAGAGAAGACGGGCTAGATGGAGGACAGAGAGAAGACGGGCTAGATGGAGGACAGAGAGAAGACGGGCTAGATGGATCACAGAGAAGACAGGCTAGATGGAGGACAGAGAGAAGACGGGCTAGATGGAGGACAGAGAAGACGGGCTAGATGGATGACAGAGAAGACGGGCTAGATGGATCACAGAGAGAAGACAGGCTAGATGGATCACAGAGAAGACAGGCTAGATGGATCACAGAGAAGACAGGCTAGATGGATCACAGAGAAGACAGGCTAGATGGATCACAGAGAGAAGACACGTTAGATGGATCACAGAGAGAAGACAGGCTAGATGGATCACAGAGAAGACGGGCTAGATGGATCACAGAGAGAAGACGGGCTAGATGGATCACAGAATGACAGGCTAGATGGAGGACAGAGAAGACAGGCTAGATGGAGGACAGAGAAGACAGGCTAGATGGATCACAGAGAAGACAGGCTAGATGGATCACAGAGAGAAGACAGGCTAGATGGATCACAGAGAAGACAGGCTAGATGGATCACAGAGAAGACGGGCTAGATGGATCACAGAGAGAAGACGGGCTAGATGGATCACAGAATGACAGGCTAGATGGATCACAGAGAAGACAGGCTAGATGGAGGACAGAGAAGACAGGCTAGATGGATCACAGAGAAGACAGGCTAGATGGATCACAGAGAGAAGACAGGCTAGATGGATCACAGAGAAGACAGGCTAGATGGATCACAGAGAAGACAGGTTAGATGGATCACAGAGAAGACAGGCTAGATGGATCACAGAGAAGACAGGCTAGATGGATCACAGAGAAGACAGGCTAGATGGATCACAGAGAGAAGACAGGTTAGATGGATCACAAAGAGAAGACAGGCTAGATGGATCACAGAGAAGACGGGCTAGATGGATCACAGAGAGAAGACGGGCTAGATGGATCACAGAATGACAGGCTAGATGGAGGACAGAGAAGACAGGCTAGATGGATCACAGAGAAGACAGGCTAGATGGAGGACAGAGAAGACAGGCTAGATGGATCACAGAGAAGACAGGCTAGATGGATCACAGAGAGACGGGCTAGATGGAGGACAGAGAAGACAGGCTAGATGGAGTACAGAGAAGACGGGCTAGATGGAGGACAGAGAAGACAGGCTAGATGGAGGACAGAGAGAAGACGGGCTAGATGGAGGACAGAGAAGACGGGCTAGATGGATCACAGAGAAGACGGGCTAGATGGATCACAGAGAGAAGACAGGCTAGATGGATCACAGAGAAGACGGGCTAGATGGAGGACAGAGAGAAGACGGGCTAGATGGAGGACAGAGAAGACGGGCTAGATGGAGGACAGAGAGAAGACGGGCTAGATGGAGGACAGAGAAGACGGGCTAGATGGATCACAGAGAAGACGGGCTAGATGGATCACAGAGAGAAGACAGGCTAGATGGATCACAGAGAAGACAGGCTAGATGGAGGACAGAGAAGACGGGCTAGATGGAGGACAGAGAGAAGACGGGCTAGATGGAGGACAGAGAAGACGGGCTAGATGGAGGACAGAGAAGACAGGCTAGATGGATCACAGAGAGAGGACAGGCTAGATGGATCACAGAGAAGACGGGCTAGATGGATCACAGAGAGAAGACGGGCTAGATGGATCACAGAGAAGACGGGCTAGATGGATCACAGAGAGAAGAGGCTAGATGGATCACAGAGAGAAGACAGGCTAGATGGAGGACAGAGAAGACGGGCTAGATGGAGGACAGAGATAAGACGGGCTAGATGGATCACAGAGAGACGGGCTAGATGGAGGACAGAGAAGACAGGCTAGATGGAGTACAGAGAAGACGGGCTAGATGGAGGACAGAGAAGACAGGCTAGATGGAGGACAGAGAAGACGGGCTAGATGGAGGACAGAGAGAAGACGGGCTAGATGGAGGACAGAGAAGACGGGCTAGATGGAGGACAGAGAGAAGACGGGCTAGATGGCTAGATGGAGGACAGAGAGAAGACGGGATAGATGGAGGACAGAGAGAAGACGGGCTAGATGGATCACAGAGAAGACGGGCTAGATGGATCACAGAGAAGACGGGCTAGATGGATCACAGAGAGAAGACAGGCTAGATGGATCACAGAGAAGATAGGCTAGATGGAGGACAGAGAAGATGGGCTAGATGGAGGACAGAGAGAAGACGGGCTAGATGGAGGACAGAGAAGACGGGCTAGATGGAGGACAGAGAGAAGATGGGCTAGATGGAGGACAGAGAGAAGACGGGCTAGATGGAGGACAGAGAGAAGACGGGCTAGATGGATCACAGAGAAGACAGGCTAGATGTAGGACAGAGAGAAGACGGGCTAGATGGAGGACAGAGAAGACGGGCTAGATGGATGACAGAGAAGACGGGCTAGATGGATCACAGAGAGAAGACAGGCTAGATGGATCACAGAGAAGACAGGCTAGATGGATCACAGAGAAGACAGGCTAGATGGATCACAGAGAAGACAGGCTAGATGGATCACAGAGAGAAGACAGGTTAGATGGATCACAGAGAGAAGACAGGCTAGATGGATCACAGAGAAGACGGGCTAGATGGATCACAGAGAGAAGACGGGCTAGATGGATCACAGAATGACAGGCTAGATGGAGGACAGAGAAGACAGGCTAGATGGATCACAGAGAAGACAGGCTAGATGGAGGACAGAGAAGACAGGCTAGATGGATCACAGAGAAGACAGGCTAGATGGATCACAGAGAAGACAGGCTAGATGGATCACAGAGAGAAGACGGGCTAGATGGAGGACAGAGAAGACGGGCTAGATGGATCACAGAGAGAAGATGGGCTAGATGGAGGACAGAGAGAAGACGGGCTAGATGGAGGACAGAGAATACGGGCTAGATGGATGACAGAGAAGACGGGCTAGATGGATCACAGAGAAGACAGGCTAGATGGATCACAGAGAAGACAGGCTAGATGGATCACAGAGAATACAGGCTAGATGGATCACAGAGAGAAGACAGGCTAGATGGATCACAGAGAGAAGACGGGCTAGATGGAGGACAGAGAAGACGGGCTAGATGGATCACAGAGAGAAGATGGGCTAGATGGAGGACAGAGAGAAGACCGGCTAGATGGATCACAGAGAGACGGGCTAGATGGAGGACAGAGAGAAGAGGGGCTAGATGGAGGACAGAGAAGACCGGCTAGATGGATCACAGAGAGACGGGCTAGATGGAGGACAGAGAAGACAGGCTAGATGGAGGACAGAGAAGACGGGCTAGATGGAGGACAGAGAAGACAGGCTAGATGGAGGACAGAGAAGACGGGCTAGATGGAGGACAGAGAAGATGGGCTAGATGGAGGACAGAGAGAAGACGGGCTAGATGGAGGACAGAGAAGACGGGCTAGATGGATCACAGAGAAGACAGGCTAGATGGATCACAGAGAAAACAGGCTAGATGGATCACAGAGAAGACAGGCTAGATGGATCACAGAGAGAAGACAGGCTAGATGGATCACAGAGAAGACCGGCTAGATGGATCACAGAGAGAAGACGGACTAGATGGATCACAGAGAGAAGACAGGCTAGATGGATCACAGAGAAGACGGGCTAGATGGATCACAGAGAGAAGACGGGCTAGATGGATCACAGAGAAGACAGGCTAGATGGATCACAGAGAGAAGACAGGCTAGATGGATCACAGAGAAGACCGGCTAGATGGATCACAGAGAGAAGACGGGCTAGATGGATCACAGAGAAGACAGGCTAGATGGATCACAGAGAGAAGACAGGCTAGATGGATCACAGAGAGAAGACAGGCTAGATGGATCACAGAGAGAAGACAGGCTAGATGGATCACAGAGGGAAGACAGGCTAGATGGAGGACAGAGAAGACGGGCTAGATGGAGGACAGAGAAGACAGGCTAGATGGATCACAGAGAGAAGATAGGCTAGATGGATCACAGAGAGAAGACAGGCTAGATGGATCACAGAGAGAAGACAGGCTAGATGGATCACAGAGAGAAGACGGGCTAGATGGATCACAGAGAGAAGACGGGCTAGATGGATCACAGAATGACAGGCTAGATGGAGGACAGAGAAGACAGGCTAGATGGATCACAGAGAAGACAGGCTAGATGGAGGACAGAGAAGACAGGCTAGATGGATCACAGAGAATACAGGCTAGATGGATCACAGAGAGAAGACAGGCTAGATGGATCACAGAGAGAAGACGGGCTAGATGGAGGACAGAGAAGACGGGCTAGATGGATCACAGAGAGAAGATGGGCTAGATGGAGGACAGAGAGAAGACCGGCTAGATGGATCACAGAGAGACGGGCTAGATGGAGGACAGAGAGAAGAGGGGCTAGATGGAGGACAGAGAAGACCGGCTAGATGGATCACAGAGAGACGGGCTAGATGGAGGACAGAGAAGACAGGCTAGATGGAGGACAGAGAAGACGGGCTAGATGGAGGACAGAAGACAGGCTAGATGGAGGACAGAGAAGACGGGCTAGATGGATGGAGGACAGAGAGAAGACGGGCTAGATGGAGGACAGAGAAGACGGGCTAGATGGATCACAGAGAAGACAGGCTAGATGGATCACAGAGAAAACAGGCTAGATGGATCACAGAGAAGACAGGCTAGATGGATCACAGAGAGAAGACAGGTTAGATGGATCACAGAGAGAAGACAGGCTACATGGATCACAGAGAAGACGGGCTAGATGGATCACAGAGACAAGACGGGCTAGATGGATCACAGAGAAGACGGGCTAGATGGATCACAGAGAGAAGACGGGCTAGATGGATCACAGAGAAGACAGGCTAGATGGATCACAGAGAGAAGACAGGCTAGATGGATCACAGAGAAGACCGGCTAGATGGATCACAGAGAGAAGACGGACTAGATGGATCACAGAGAGAAGACAGGCTAGATGGATCACAGAGAAGACGGGCTAGATGGATCACAGAGAGAAGACGGGCTAGATGGATCACAGAGAAGACAGGCTAGATGGATCACAGAGAGAAGACAGGCTAGATGGATCACAGAGAAGACCGGCTAGATGGATCACAGAGAGAAGACGGGCTAGATGGATCACAGAGAAGACAGGCTAGATGGATCACAGAGAGAAGACAGGCTAGATGGATCACAGAGAGAAGACAGGCTAGATGGATCACAGAGAGAAGACAGGCTAGATGGATCACAGAGGGAAGACAGGCTAGATGGAGGACAGAGAAGACGGGCTAGATGGAGGACAGAGAAGACAGGCTAGATGGATCACAGAGAGAAGATAGGCTAGATGGATCACAGAGAGAAGACAGGCTAGATGGATCACAGAGAGAAGACAGGCTAGATGGATCACAGAGAGAAGACGGGCTAGATGGATCACAGAGAGAAGACGGGCTAGATGGATCACAGAATGACAGGCTAGATGGAGGACAGAGAAGACAGGCTAGATGGATCACAGAGAAGACAGGCTAGATGGAGGACAGAGAAGACAGGCTAGATGGATCACAGAGAATACAGGCTAGATGGATCACAGAGAGAAGACAGGCTAGATGGATCACAGAGAGAAGACGGGCTAGATGGAGGACAGAGAAGACGGGCTAGATGGATCACAGAGAGAAGATGGGCTAGATGGAGGACAGAGAGAAGACCGGCTAGATGGATCACAGAGAGACGGGCTAGATGGAGGACAGAGAGAAGAGGGGCTAGATGGAGGACAGAGAAGACCGGCTAGATGGATCACAGAGAGACGGGCTAGATGGAGGACAGAGAAGACAGGCTAGATGGAGGACAGAGAAGACGGGCTAGATGGAGGACAGAGAAGACAGGCTAGATGGAGGACAGAGAAGACGGGCTAGATGGAGGACAGAGAAGATGGGCTAGATGGAGGACAGAGAGAAGACGGGCTAGATGGAGGACAGAGAAGACGGGCTAGATGGATCACAGAGAAGACAGGCTAGATGGATCACAGAGAAAACAGGCTAGATGGATCACAGAGAAGACAGGATAGATGGATCACAGAGAGAAGACAGGTTAGATGGATCACAGAGAGAAGACAGGCTACATGGATCACAGAGAAGACGGGCTAGATGGATCACAGAGACAAGACGGGCTAGATGGATCACAGAGAAGACGGGCTAGATGGATCACAGAGAGAAGACGGGCTAGATGGATCACAGAGAAGACAGGCTAGATGGATCACAGAGAGAAGACAGGCTAGATGGATCACAGAGAAGACCGGCTAGATGGATCACAGAGAGAAGACGGACTAGATGGATCACAGAGAGAAGACAGGCTAGATGGATCACAGAGAAGACGGGCTAGATGGATCACAGAGAGAAGACGGGCTAGATGGATCACAGAGAAGACAGGCTAGATGGATCACAGAGAGAAGACAGGCTAGATGGATCACAGAGAAGACCGGCTAGATGGATCACAGAGAGAAGACGGGCTAGATGGATCACAGAGAAGACAGGCTAGATGGATCACAGAGAGAAGACAGGCTAGATGGATCACAGAGAGAAGACAGGCTAGATGGATCACAGAGAGAAGACAGGCTAGATGGATCACAGAGGGAAGACAGGCTAGATGGAGGACAGAGAAGACGGGCTAGATGGAGGACAGAGAAGACAGGCTAGATGGATCACAGAGAGAAGATAGGCTAGATGGATCACAGAGAGAAGACAGGCTAGATGGATCACAGAGAGAAGACAGGCTAGATGGATCACAGAGAGAAGACGGGCTAGATGGATCACAGAGAGAAGACGGGCTAGATGGAGGACAGAGAGAAGACGGGCTAGATGGAGTACAGAGAAGACCGGCTAGATGGATCACAGAGAGACGGTGCTAGATGGAGGACAGAGAAGACAGGCTAGATGGAGGACAGAGAAGAATGGCTAGATGGAGGACAGAGAAGACAGGCTAGATGGAGGACAGAGAAGACGGGCTAGATGGAGGACAGAGAAGATGGGCTAGATGGAGGACAGAGAGAAGACGGG
Source organism: Oncorhynchus nerka (assembly GCF_034236695.1). Taxonomy (NCBI): domain Eukaryota; kingdom Metazoa; phylum Chordata; class Actinopteri; order Salmoniformes; family Salmonidae; genus Oncorhynchus; species Oncorhynchus nerka. Next base: position 3,452,306 of record NC_088415.1, on the reverse strand, counting down.
CTAGATGGAGGACAGAGAGAAGACAGGCTAGATGGAGGACAGAGAAGACGGCCTAGATGGATCACAGAGAAGACGGGCTAGATGGATCACAGAGAAGACGGGCTAGATGGATCACAGAGAGAAGACAGGCTAGATGGATCACAGAGAAGACAGGCTAGATGGAGGACAGAGAAGACGGGCTAGATGGAGGACAGAGAGAAGACGGGCTAGATGGAGGACAGAGAAGACGGGCTAGATGGAGGACAGAGAGAAGACGGGCTAGATGGATCACAGAGAAGACGGGCTAGAAGGATCACAGAGAAGACGGGCTAGATGGATCACAGAGAGAAGACGGGCTAGATGGATCACAGAGAAGACGGGCTAGATGGATCACAGAGAGAAGACAGGTTAGATGGATCACAGAGAGAAGACAGGCTAGATGGATCACATAGAAGACGGGCTAGATGGATCACAGAGAGAAGACGGGCTAGATGGATCACAGAGTGACAGGCTAGATGGAGGACAGAGAAGACAGGCTAGATGGATCACAGAGAAGACAGGCTAGATGGAGGACAGAGAAGACAGGCTAGATGGATCACAGAGAAGACAGGCTAGATGTATCACAGAGAAGACAGGCTAGATGGATCACAGAGAGAAGACGGACTAGATGGATCACAGAGAGAAGACAGGCTAGATGGATCACAGAGAAGACGGGCTAGATGGATCACAGAGAGAAGACGGGCTAGATGGATCACAGAGAAGACAGGCTAGATGGATCACAGAGAGAAGACAGGCTAGATGGATCACAGAGAAGACCGGCTAGATGGATCACAGAGAGAAGACGGGCTAGATGGATCACAGAGAAGACAGGCTAGATGGATCACAGAGAGAAGACAGGCTAGATGGATCACAGAGAGAAGACAGGCTAGATGGATCACAGAGAGAAGACAGGCTAGATGGAGGACAGAGAAGACGGGCTAGATGGAGGACAGAGAAGACAGGCTAGATGGATCACAGAGAGAAGACAGGCTAGATGGATCACAGAGAGAAGACAGGCTAGATGGATCACAGAGAGAAGACAGGCTAGATGGATCACAGAGAGAAGACAGGTTAGATGGATCACAGAGAGAAGACAGGCTAGATGGATCACAGAGAAGACGGGCTAGATGGATCACAGAGAGAAGACGGGCTAGATGGATCACAGAATGACAGGCTAGATGGATCACAGAGAGAAGACAGGTTAGATGGATCACAGAGAGAAGACAGGCTAGATGGATCACAGAGAAGACGGGCTAGATGGATCACAGAGAGAAGACGGGCTAGATGGATCACAGAATGACAGGCTAGATGGAGGACAGAGAAGAAAGGCTAGATGGATCACAGAGAAGACAGGCTAGATGGAGGACAGAGAAGACAGGCTAGATGGATCACAGAGAGACGGGCTAGATGGAGGACAGAGAAGACAGGCTAGATGGAGTACAGAGAAGACGGGCTAGATGGAGGACAGAGAAGACAGGCTAGATGGAGGACAGAGAGAAGACGGGCTAGATGGAGGACAGAGAAGACGGGCTAGATGGATCACAGAGAAGACGGGCTAGATGGATCACAGAGAGAAGACAGGCTAGATGGATCACAGAGAAGACGGGCTAGATGGAGGACAGAGAGAAGATGGAGGACAGAGAAGACGGGCTAGATGGAGGACAGAGAGAAGACGGGCTAGATGGAGGACAGAGAAGACGGGCTAGATGGATCACAGAGAAGACGGGCTAGATGGATCACAGAGAGAAGACAGGCTAGATGGATCACAGAGAAGACAGGCTAGATGGAGGACAGAGAAGACGGGCTAGATGGAGGACAGAGAGAAGACGGGCTAGATGGAGGACAGAGAAGACGGGCTAGATGGAGGACAGAGAAGACAGGCTAGATGGATCACAGAGAGAAGACAGGCTAGATGGATCACAGAGAGAAGACAGGCTAGATGGATCACAGAGAAGACGGGCTAGATGGATCACAGAGAGAAGACGGGCTAGATGGATCACAGAGAAGACGGGCTAGATGGATCACAGAGAGAAGAGGCTAGATGGATCACAGAGAGAAGACAGGCTAGATGGAGGACAGAGAAGACGGGCTAGATGGAGGACAGAGATAAGACGGGCTAGATGGATCACAGAGAGACGGGCTAGATGGAGGACAGAGAAGACAGGCTAGATGGAGTACAGAGAAGACGGGCTAGATGGAGGACAGAGAAGACAGGCTAGATGGAGGACAGAGAAGACGGGCTAGATGGAGGACAGAGAGAAGACGGGCTAGATGGAGGACAGAGAGAAGACGGGCTAGATGGAGGACAGAGAGAAGACGGGCTAGATGGATCACAGAGAGAAGACAGGCTAGATGGAGGACAGAGAAGACGGGCTAGATGGAGGACAGAGAAGACAGGCTAGATGGATCACAGAGAGAAGACAGGCTAGATGGATCACAGAGAGAAGACAGGCTAGATGGATCACAGAGAGAAGACAGGCTAGATGGATCACAGAGAGAAGACAGGCTAGATGGATCACAGAGAGAAGACGGGCTAGATGGATCACAGAGAAGACAGGCTAGATGGATCACAGAGAGAAGACAGGCTAGATGGATCACAGAGAGAAGACAGGCTAGATGGATCACAGAGAGAAGACAGGCTAGATGGATCACAGAGAGAAGACAGGCTAGATGGAGGACAGAGAAGACGGGCTAGATGGAGGACAGAGAAGACAGGCTAGATGGATCACAGAGAGAAGACAGGCTAGATGGATCACAGAGAGAAGACAGGCTAGATGGATCACAGAGAGAAGACAGGCTAGATGGATCACAGAGAGAAGACAGGCTAGATGGATCACAGAGAGAAGACAGGCTAGATGGATCACAGAGAGAAGACAGGCTAGATGGATCACAGAGAGAAGACAGGCTAGATGGATCACAGAGAGAAGACGGGCTAGATGGATCACAGAGAGAAGACGGGCTAGATGGATCACAGAGAGAAGACGGGCTAGATGGAGGACAGAGAGAAGACGGGCTAGATGGAGTACAGAGAATACCGGCTAGATGGATCACAGAGAGACGGGATAGATGGAGGACATAGAAGACAGGCTAGATGGAGGACAGAGAAGACGGGCTAGATGGAGGACAGAGAAGACGGGCTAGATGGAGGACAGAGAGAAGACGGGCTAGATGGAGGACAGAGAGAAGACGGGCTAGATGGATCACAGAGAAGACGGGCTAGAAGGATCACAGAGAAGACGGGCTAGATGGATCACACAGAGAAGACGGGCTAGATGGATCACAGAGAGAAGACAGGCTATATGGATCACAGAGAGAAGACGGGCTAGATTGATCACAGAGAAGACGGGCTAGATGGATCACAGAGAAGACAGGCTAGATGGATCACAGAGAGAAGACAGGCTAGATGGATCACAGAGAGAAGACAGGCTAGATGGAACACAGAGAGAAGACAGGCTAGATGGAGGACAGAGATAAGACGGGCTAGATGGAGGACAGAGAAGACGGGCTAGATGGATCACAGAGAGAAGACGGGCTAGATGGAGGACAGAGAGAAGACGGGCTAGATGGAGGACAGAGAAGACCGGCTAGATGGATCACAGAGAGACGGGCTAGATGGAGGACAGAGAAGACAGGCTAGATGGAGGACAGGAGGTGAACAGGTGTGGAGGTGAACAGGTGTGGAGATGACCAGGTGTGGAGGTGAACAGGTGTGGAGGTGAGCAGGTGTGGAGGTGAGCAGGTGTGGAGGTGAGCAGGTGTGGAGGTGAGCAGGTGTGGATGTGGACAGGTGTAGATGTGAGCAGGTGTGGAGGTGACCAGGTGTGGAGGTGAACAGGTGTGGAGGTGAACAGGTGTGGAGGTGAGCAGGTGTGGAGGTGAGCAGGTGTGGAGGTGTGGAGGTGAGCAGGTGTGGAGGTATGGAGGTGAGCAGGTTTGGAGGTGTGGAGGTGAGCAGGTGTAGAGGTGAGCAGGTGTGAAGGTGAGGAGGTGAGCAGGTGTGGAGGTGTGGAGGTGAGCAGTTGAGCAGGTGTGGAGGTGTGGAGGTGAGCAGGTGAGCAGGTGTGGAGTTGTGGAGGTGAGCAGGTGTGGAGGTGAGCAGGTGTGGAGGTGAGCAGGTGTGGAGATGTGGAGGTGATGGAGGTGAGCAGGTGTGGAGGTGTGGAGGTGAGCAGGTGGAGGTGTGGAGGTGAGCAGAGGTGTGGATGGGTGAGCAGGTGTGGAGGTGAGCAGGTGTGGAGATGGACAGGAGTGGAGGTGAGCAGGTGTGGAGATGAGCAGGTGTGGAGGTGAGCAGGTGTGGAGATGTGGAGGTGTGGAGGTGAGGAGGTGAGCAGGTGTGGAGGTGTGGAGGTGAGCAGGTGTGGAGGTGAGCAGGTGTGGAGGTGAGCAGGTGTGGAGGTGTGGAGGTGAGCAGGTGTGGAGGTGGACAGGTGTAGATGTGAGCAGGTGTGGAGGTGACCAGGTGTGGAGGTGAACAGGTGTGGAGGTGAACAGTTGTGGAGGTGAGCAGGTGTGGAGGTGAGCAGGTGTGGAGGTGTGGAGGTGAGCAGGTGTGGAGGTGTGGAGGTGTGGAGGTGAGCAGGTGTGGAGATGACCAGGTGTGGAGGTGACCAGGTGTGGAGATGACCAGGTGTGGAGGTGACCAGGTGTGGAGGTGAACAGGTGTGGAGGTGAACAGGTGTGGAGGTGAACAGGTGTGGAGGTGAGCAGGTGTGGAGCTGAACAGGTGTGGAGGTGAGCAGGTGTGGAGGTGTGGAGGTGGACAGGTGTGGAGGTGAGCAGGTGTGGAGGTGAGCAGGTGTGGAGGTGAGCAGGTGTGGAGGTGGACAGGTGTAGATGTGAGCAGGTGTGGAGGTGACCAGGTGTGGAGGTGAACAGGTGTGGAGGTGAACAGTTGTGGAGGTGAGCAGGTGTGGAGGTGAGCAGGTGTGGAGGTGTGGAGGTGAGCAGGTGTGGAGGTGTGGAGGTGGACAGGTGTAGATGTGAGCAGGTGTGGAGGTGACCAGGTGTGGAGGTGAACAGGTGTGGAGGTGAACAGTTGTGGAGGTGAGCAGGTGTGGAGGTGAGCAGGTGTGGAGGTGTGGAGGTGAGCAGGTGTGGAGGTGAGCAGGTGTGGAGGTGAGCAGGTGTGGAGATGTGGAGGTGTGGAGGTGAGGAGGTGAGCAGGTGTGGAGGTGTGGAGGTGAGCAGGTGTGGAGGTGAGCAGGTGTGGAGGTGTGGAGGTGAGCAGGTGTGGATGTGAGCAGGTGTGGAGATGGACAGGAGTGGAGGTGAGCAGGTGTGGAGATGAGCAGGTGTGGAGGTGAGCAGGTGTGGAGATGTGGAGGTGTGGAGGTGAGGAGGTGAGCAGGTGTGGAGGTGTGGAGGTGGACAGGTGTGGAGGTGAGCAGGTGTGGAGGTGAGCAGGTGTGGAGGTGAGCAGGTGTGGAGGTGGACAGGTGTAGATGTGAGCAGGTGTGGAGGTGACCAGGTGTGGAGGTGAACAGGTGTGGAGGTGAACAGTTGTGGAGGTGAGCAGGTGTGGAGGTGAGCAGGTGTGGAGGTGTGGAGATGGACAGGAGTGGAGGTGAGCAGGTGTGGAGATGAGCAGGTGTGGAGGTGAGCAGGTGTGGAGATGTGGAGGTGTGGAGGTGAGGAGGTGTGCAGGTGTGGAGGTGTGAGCAGGTGTGGAGGTGAGCAGGTGTGGAGGTGAGCAGGTGTGGAGGTGTGGAGGTGAGCAGGTGTGGAGGTGGACAGGTGTAGATGTGAGCAGTGTGGAGGTGACCAGGGTGGAGGTGAACAGGTGTGGAGGTGAACAGTTGTGGAGGTGAGCAGGTGTGGAGGTGAGCAGGTGTGGAGGTGTGGAGGTGAGCAGGTGTGGAGGTGTGGAGGTGTGGAGGTGAGCAGGTGTGGAGATGACCAGGTGTGGAGGTGACCAGGTGTGGAGATGACCAGGTGTGGAGGTGACCAGGTGTGGAGGTGAACAGGTGTGGAGGTGAACAGGTGTGGAGGTGAACAGGTGTGGAGGTGAGCAGGTGTGGAGCTGAACAGGTGTGGAGGTGAGCAGGTGTGGAGGTGTGGAGGTGGACAGGTGTGGAGGTGAGCAGGTGTGGAGGTGAGCAGGTGTGGAGGTGAGCAGGTGTGGAGGTGGACAGGTGTAGATGTGAGCAGGTGTGGAGGTGACCAGGTGTGGAGGTGAACAGGTGTGGAGGTGAACAGTTGTGGAGGTGAGCAGGTGTGGAGGTGAGCAGGTGTGGAGGTGTGGAGGTGAGCAGGTGTGGAGGTGGACAGGTGTAGATGTGAGCAGGTGTGGAGGTGACCAGGTGTGGAGGTGAACAGGTGTGGAGGTGAACAGTTGTGGAGGTGAGCAGGTGTGGAGGTGAGCAGGTGTGGAGGTGTGGAGGTGAGCAGGTGTGGAGGTGAGCAGGTGTGGAGGTGAGCAGGTGTGGAGATGTGGAGGTGTGGAGGTGAGGAGGTGAGCAGGTGTGGAGGTGTGGAGGTGAGCAGGTGTGGAGGTGAGCAGGTGTGGAGGTGTGAGGTGAGCAGGTGTGGAGGTGAGCAGGTGTGGAGATGGACAGGAGTGGAGGTGAGCAGGTGTGATGAGCAGGTGTGGAGGTGAGCAGGTGTGAGATGTGGAGGTGTGGAGGTGAGGAGGTGAGCAGGTGTGGAGGTGTGGAGGTGGACAGGTGTGGAGGTGAGCAGGTGTGGAGGTGAGCAGGTGGGTGAGCAGGTGTGGAGGTGGACAGGTGTAGATGTGGCAGGTGTGGAGGTGACCAGGTGTGGAGGTGAACAGGTGTGGAGGTGAACAGTTGTGGAGGTGAGCAGGTGTGGAGGTGTGGAGGTGAGCAGGTGTGGAGGTGGACAGGTGTAGATGTGAGCAGGTGTGGAGGTGACCAGGTGTGGAGGTGAACAGGTGTGGAGGTGAACAGTTGTGGAGGTGAGCAGGTGTGGAGGTGAGCAGGTGTGGAGGTGTGGAGGTGAGCAGGTGTGGAGGTGTGGAGGTGTGGAGGTGAGCAGGTGTGGAGATGACCAGGTGTGGAGGTGACCAGGTGTGGAGATGACCAGGTGTGGAGGTGACCAGGTGTGGAGGTGAACAGGTGTGGAGGTGAACAGGTGTGGAGGTGAACAGGTGTGGAGGTGAGCAGGTGTGGAGCTGAACAGGTGTGGAGGTGAGCAGGTGTGGAGGTGAACAGGTGTGGAGGTGAGCAGGTGTGGAGCAGGTGTGGAGGTGAGCAGGTGTGGAGGTGATGTGCAGGGTGGAGGTGAGCAGGTGTGGAGATGTGAGGTGAGCAGGTGTGGAGGTGAGGAGGTGAGACAGGTGTGGAGGTGGACAAACTGAACAGGTGTGGAGGTGGACAGGTGTGGAGGTGAACAGGTGTGGAGGTGAGCAGGTGTGGAGGTGAACAGGTGTGGAGGTGAGCAGGTGTGGAGGTGAACAGGTGTGGAGGTGAGCAGGTGTGGTGTGTGAGCAGGTGTGGAGGTGAGCAGGTGTGGAGGTGGCAGGTGTGGAGGTGAGCAGGTGTGGAGGTGAGCAGGTGTGGAGGTGGACAGGTGTGGAGGTGAGCAGGTGTGGAGGTGAGCAGGTGTGGAGGTGAGCAGGTGGAGGTGGCAGGTGTGAGAGGTGAGCAGGTGTGGAGGTGACCAGGTGTGGAGGTGAACAGGTGTGGAGGTGAACAGGTGTGGAGGTGAGCAGGTGTGGAGGTGAGCAGGTGTGGAGGTGAACAGGTGGAGGTGAGCAGGTGTGGAGGTGGAGGTGAGCAGGTTTGGAGGTGTGGAGTGAGCAGGTGTAGAGGTGAGCAGGTGTGGAAGGGAGCAGGTGTGGAGGTGAGCAGGTGAGCAGGTGATGGAGGTGTGGAGGTGAGCAGGTGAGCAGGTGTGGAGTTGTGGAGGTGAGCAGGTGGAGGTGGAGGTGTGGAGGTGAGCAGGTGTGGAGGTGGAGGTGTGGAGGTGGCAGGTGTGGAGGTGGACAGGTGTGGAGGTGAGCAGGTGTGGAGGTGAGCAGGTGTGGAGGTGGACAGGTGTGGAGGTGAGCAGGTGTGGAGGTGAGCAGGTGTGGAGGTGAGCAGGTGTGGAGGTGGACAGGTGTAGATGTGAGCAGGTGTGGAGGTGACCAGGTGTGGAGGTGAACAGGTGTGGAGGTGAACAGGTGGAGGTGAGCAGTGTGGAGGTGGAGCAGGTGTGGAGGTGTGGAGGTGAGCAGGTGTGGAGGTGTGGAGGTGTGGAGGTGAGCAGGTGTGGAGATGACCAGGTGTGGAGGTGACCAGGTGTGGAGATGACCAGGTGTGGAGGTGACCAGGTGTGGAGGTGAACAGGTGTGGAGATGACCAGGTGTGGAGGTGACCAGGTGTGGAGGTGAACAGGTGTGGAGGTGAACAGGTGTGGAGGTGAACAGGTGTGGAGGTGAGCAGGTGTGGAGCTGAACAGGTGTGGAGGTGAGCAGGTGTGGAGGTGAGCAGGTGTGGAGGTGAACAGGTGTGGAGGTGAGCAGGTGTGGAGGTGAGCAGGTGTGGAGGTGAGCAGGTGTGGAGATGTGGAGGTGTGGAGGTGGACAGCTGTAGAGGTGGACAGGTGTGGAGGTGAGCAGGTGTGGAGGTGAGCAGGTGTGGAGGTGGACAGGTGTGGAGGTGAGCAGGTGTGGAGGTGAGCAGGTGTGGAGGTGAGCAGGTGTGGAGGTGGACAGGTGTAGAGGTGTGGCAGGTGTGGAGGTGAGCAGGTGTGGAGGTGAACAGGTGTGGAGGTGAGCAGGTGTGGAGGTGAGCAGGTGTGGAGGTGAGCAGGTGTGGAGGTGTGGAGGTGAGCAGGTGTGGAGGTGTGGAGGTGTGGAGGTGAGCAGGTGTGGAGGTGAGCAGGTGTGGAGGTGACCAGGTGTGGAGATGACAGGTGTGGAGGTGACCAGGTGTGGAGGTGAGCAGGTGTGGAGATGACCAGGTGTGGAGGTGACCAGGTGTGGAGGTGAGCAGGTGTGGAGGTGGAGGTGTGAACAGGTGTGGAGGTGAGCAGGTGTGGAGGTGGTGAGCAGGGTGTGGAGGTGAGCAGGTGTGGAGGTGAGAGCAGGTGTGGAGGTGGAGACAGGTGTGGAGGTGAGCAGGTGTGGAGGTGACCAGGTGTGGAGGTGTGGAGGTGAGCAGGTGTGGAGGTGAGCAGGTGGAGGTGAGCAGGTGGAGAACAGGTGTGGAGGAGGTGTGGAGGTGAGCAGGTGTGGAGGTGTGGAGGTGGCAGGTTTGAGGTGGAGGTGTGGAGGTGAGCAGGTGTGGGAGGTGGACAGGTGTGGAGGTGAGCAGGTGTGGAGGTGAGCAGGTGTGGAGGTGAGCAGGTGTGGAGGTGAGCAGGTGTGGAGGTGAGCAGGGTGAGCAGGTGTGGAGGTGTGGAGGTGAGCAGGTGTGGAGGTGGAGCAGGGTGGAGATGGACAGGTGTGGAGGTGAGCAGGTGTGGAGGTGAGCAGGTGTGGAGATGGACAGGTGGAGGTGGAGGTGAGCAGTGTGGAGGTGTGGAGGTGAGCAGGTGTGGAGGTGAGCAGGTGTGGAGATGGACAGGTGTGGAGGTGAGCAGGTGTGGATGTGAGCAGGTGTGGAGGTGGACAGGTGTAGAGGTGGACAGGTGTGGAGGTGAGCAGGTGTGGAGGTGAGCAGGTGTGGAGGTGAGAGGTGTGGAGGTGAGCAGGTGTGGAGGTGAGCAGGTGGAGGTGAGCAGGTGTGGAGGTGGACAGGTGTAGATGAGCAGGTGGGAGGTGACCAGGTGTGGAGGTGAACAGGTGTGGAGGTGAACAGTTGTGGAGGTGAGCAGGTGTGGAGGTGAGCAGGTGTGGAGTGTGGAGGTGGAGGTGTGGAGGTGGAGGTGGAGGTGAGCAGGTGGAGATGACCAGGTGTGGAGGTGACCAGGTGTGGAGATGACCAGGTGTGGAGGTGACCAGGTGTGGAGGTGAACAGGTGTGGAGGTGAACAGGTGTGGAGGTGAACAGGTGTGGAGGTGAGCAGGTGTGGAGCTGAACAGGTGTGGAGGTGAGCAGGTGTGGAGGTGAGCAGGTGTGAGAGGGAACAGGTGTGGAGGTGAGCAGGTGTGGAGGTGAGCAGGTGTGGAGGTGAGCAGGTGTGGAGGTGAGCAGGTGTGGAGGTGGACAGGTGTGGAGGTGAGCAGGTGTGGAGGTGACCAGGTGTGGAGGTGAGCAGGTGTGGAGGTGGACAGGTGTGGAGGTGAGCAGGTGTGGAGGTGAGCAGGTGTGGAGCAGGTGAGCAGGTGTGGAGGTGAGAGGTGTGCAGGTGTGGAGGTGGTGTGGTGGAGGTGAGCAGGTGTGGAGGGTGGAGGTGAGCAGGTGTGGAGGTGAGCAGGTGTGGAGGTGGACAGGTGTAGATGTGAGCAGGTGTGGAGGTGAGCAGGTGTGGAGGTGGACAGGTGTGGAGGTGAGCAGGAGCAGGTGAGCAGGTGTGGAGGTGAGCAGGTGTGGAGGTGGACAGTGTGTAGATGTGGAGCAGGTGGAGGTGTGGACCAGGGTGGAGGTGAGCAGGTGGGGTGAGCAGGTGTGGAGGTGAGCAGGTGTGGAGGTGAGCAGGTGTGGATGGAGGTGAGCAGGTGCCGGAGGTGTGGAGGTGAGCAGGTGAGCAGGTGTGGAGGTGTGGAGGTGAGCAGGTGGAGGTGGAGGTGGAGGGACAGGTGTGGAGGTGAACAGGTGTGGAGGTGACAGGTGTGGAGGTGGCAGGTGTGGAGGTGAGGAGGAGCAGGTGTGGAGGTGGAGGTGAGCAGGTGTGGAGGTGAACAGGTGTGGAGGTGAGCAGGTGTGGAGGTGAGCAGGTGGAGGGTGAGCAGGTGAGCAGGTGTGGAGGTGAGGAGGTGAGCAGGTGTGGAGGTGTGGAGGTGAGCAGGTGTGGAGGTGAGCAGGTGTGGAGATGGGACAGGTGTGGAGGTGACAGGTGTGGAGGTGAGCAGGTGTGGAGGTGGACAGGTGTGGAGGTGGACAGGTGTGGAGGTGAGCAGGTGTGGAGGTGAGCAGGTGTGGAGGTGAGCAGGTGTAGATGTGAGCAGGTGTGGAGGTGAGCAGGTGTGGAGGTGAGCAGGTGTGGAGGTGGACAGGTGTGGAGATGTGAGCAGGTGTGGAGGTGAGCAGGTGTGAGGTGAACAGTGTGGAGGTGAGCAGGTGTGGAGGTGAGCAGGTGTGGAGGTGGAGGTGAGCAGGTGTGGAGGTGAGCAGGTGTGGAGGTGAGCAGGTGTGGAGGTGAGCAGGTGTGGAGGTGACCAGGTGAGGTGGACAGGTGTGGAGGTGAGCAGGTGTGGAGGTGACAGGTGAGGTGAGCAGGTGGAGCAGGTGTGGAGGTGAGCAGGTGTGGAGGTGAACAGGTGTGGAGGTGAGCAGGTGTGGAGGTGAGCAGGTGTGAGCAGGTGTGGAGGTGAGCAGGTGTGGAGGTGTGGAGGTGAGGAGGTGTGGAGGTTTGGAGGTGTGGAGGTGGACAGGTGTGGAGGTGAGCAGGTGTGGAGGTGGCAGGTGTGGAGGTGAGCAGGTGGAGGTGAGCAGGTGTGGAGGTGAGCAGGTGTGGAGGTGAGCAGTTGTGGAGGTGAGCAGGTGGAGGTGAGCAGGTGTGGAGGTGTGGAGGTGTGGAGGTGAGGAGGTGAGAGGTGAGCAGGTGGAGGTGAGCAGGTGTGGGTGTGACCAGGTGTGGAGGAGATGTGAGCAGGTGTGGAGGTGACCAGGTGTGGAGGTGAGCAGGTGTGGAGGTGAACAGGTGTGGAGGTGACAGGTGTGGAGGTGAGCAGGTGTGGAGGTGAGCAGGTGTGGAGGTGGACAGGTGTGGAGGTGAGCAGGTGTGGAGGTGAGCAGGTGTGGAGGTGAGCAGGTGTGGAGGTGGAGGTGTGGAGGTGAGTGGAGGTGAGCAGGTGTGGAGGTGTGGAGGTGGAGGTGTGGAGGTGAGGAGGTGAGCAGGTGTGGAGGTGTGACAGGTGTGGAGGTGAGCAGGTGTGGAGGTGAGCAGGTGTGGAGGTGGACAGGTGTGGAGGTGAGCAGGTGTGGAGGTGAGCAGGTGTGGAGGTGAGCAGGTGAGCAGGTGTGGAGGTGGACAGGTGGGAGATGTGAGCAGGTGTGGAGGTGACCAGGTGTGGAGGTGAACAGGTGTGGAGGTGAACAGTGTGGAGGTGAGCAGGTGTGGAGGTGAGCAGGTGTGGAGGTGTGGAGGTGAGCAGGTGTGGAGGTGAACAGGTGTGGAGGTGAGCAGGTGTGGAGGTGAGCAGGTGTGGAGGTGGAGGTGAGCAGGTGTAGGTGAACAGGTGTGGAGGTGAGCAGGTGTGGAGGTGAGCAGGTGGAGGTGAGCAGGTGTGGAGGTGAACAGGTGTGGAGGTGAGCAGGTGTGGAGGTGAACAGGTGTGGAGGTGAGCAGGTGTGGAGGTGAGCAGGTGTGGAGGTGAGCAGGTGTGGAGGTGAGCAGGTGTGGAGGTGTGGAGGTGAGGAGGTGAGCAGGTGTGGAGGTGTGGAGGTGAGCAGGTGTGGAGATGACCAGGTGTGGAGGTGACCAGGTGTGGAGAGCAGGTGTGAGGTGAGCAGGTGTGGAGGTGAGCAGGTGTGGAGGTGACAGGTGTGGAGGTGAACAGGTGTGGAGTGTGAACAGGTGTTCAGGTGAGCAGGTGTGGAGGTGGAGGTGGAGGTGTAGAGGTGAGCAGGTGTGGGTGTGGAGGTGAGCAGGTGTGGAGGTGAACAGGTGTGGAGGTGAAGCAGGTGTGGAGGTGAGCAGGTGTGGAGGTCCAGGTGGAGGTGAGCAGGTCAGGTGGACAGGTGTGCTGGAGCAGGTTGGAGGTGAGCAGGTGTGGAGGTGAGCAGGTGTGGAGGTGAGCAGGTGTGGAGGTGAACAGGTGTCAGGGTCCACAGGTGTGGAGGTGAGCAGGTGTGGAGGTGAACAGGTGTGAGCAGGTGAGCAGGTGTGGAGGTGAGCAGGTGAGCAGGTGAGCAGGTGTGGAGAGGTGGAGGTGAGCAGGTGTGGAGGTGTAGAGGTGTGGAGCAGGTGTGGAGGTGAGCAGGTGTGGAGATGACCAGGTGTGGAGGTGTGGAGTGTGTGAGCAGGTGTCAGGTGAGCAGGTGTGGAGGTGTGAGCAGGTGTGGAGGTGAGCAGGTGTGGAGGTGAGCAGGTGTGGAGGTGAGCAGGTGTGGAGGTGACAGGTGTGAGGTCCACAGTGTGGAGGTGAGCAGGTGTGGAGGTGAGCAGGTGTGAGGTGGACAGGTGTGGAGGTGAACAGGTGTGGAGGTGAGCAGGTGTGGAGGTGAGCAGGTGTGGAACAGGTGTGGAGGTGTGGAGGTGGAGAGGTGAGCAGTGTGTGGCAGGTGTGGAGGTGAGAGGTGTGGAGGTGAGCAGGTGTGGAGATGACCAGGTGTGGAGGTGACCAGGTGTGGAGATGACCAGGTGTGGAGGTGACCAGGTGTGGAGGTGAACAGGTGTGGAGGTGAGAGCTGAACAGGTGTGGAGGTGAACAGGTGTGGAGGTGAGCAGGTGTGGAGGTGAACAGGTGTGGAGGTGAGCAGGTCTGGAGGTGAACAGGTGTGGAGGTGAGCAGGTGTGGAGGTGAGCAGGTGTGGAGGTGAGCAGGTGTGGAGGTGGCAGGTGTGGAGGTGGAGGGAGGTGTGCAGGTGAGCAGGTGTGGAGGTGAGCAGGTGTGGAGGTGAGCAGGTGTGGAGGTGGCAGGTGTGGAGGTGAGCAGGTGTGGAGGTGAGCAGGTGTGGAGGTGGACAGGTGTGGAGGTGAGCAGGTGTGGAGGTGACCAGGTGTGGAGGTGAACAGGTGTGGAGGTGGACAGGTGTGGAGGTGAGCAGGTGTGGAGGTGACCAGGTGTGGAGGTGAACAGGTGTGGAGGTGTGAACAGGTGTGGAGGTGAGCAGGTGTGGAGGTGAGCAGGTGTGGAGGGACAGGTGTGTGGAGGTGAGCAGGTGTGGAGGTGAGCAGGTGTGGAGGTGAGCAGGGTGGAGGTGAGCAGGTGTGGAGATGAGCAGGTGTGGAGGTGAGCAGGTGTGGAGGTGAACAGGTGTGAGAGGTGAGCAGGTGTGGAGGTGAGCAGGTGGAGGTGAGCAGGGTGGAGGTGGAGGTGAGCAGGTGAGCAGGTGTGGAGGTGTGGAGGTGAGCAGGTGTGGAGGTGAGCAGGTGTGGAGGTGTGGAGGTGACCAGGTGTGGAGGTGACCAGGTGTGGAGGTGAGCAGGTGTTGACCAGGTGTGGAGGTGACTCAGGTGAGGAGGTGACCAGGTGTGGAGGTGAGCAGGTGAGGAGCAGGTGTGGAGGTGTGGAGGTGAGCAGGTGTGGAGGTGAACAGGTGTGGAGGTGAGCAGGTGTGGAGTGTGGTGGTGAGCAGGTGTGGAGGTGAACAGGTGTGGAGGTGAGCAGGTGTGGAGGTGAGAACAGGTGTGGAGGGCAGGTGTGGAGGTGAGCAGGTGTGGGAGGTGGTGTGGAGGTGAACAGGTGTGGAGGTGAGCAGGTGTGGAGGTGAACAGGTGTGGAGGTGAGCAGGTGTGGAGGTGAGCAGGTGTGGAGGTGAGCAGGTGTGGAGGTGAACAGGTGGAGGTGTGGAGTGTGGAACAGGTGTGGAGCAGGTGTGGAGGTGAGCAGGTGTGGAGGTGAGCAGGTGTGGAGGTGACCAGGTGGAGGTGCAGGTGGAGGTGAGCAGGTGTGGAGGTGAGCAGGTGTGGAGGTCCAGGTGTGGAGGTGAGCAGGTGTGGAGGTGAGGAGAACAGGTGTGGAGGTGAGCAGGTGTGGAGGTGAACAGGTGTGGAGGTGAACAGGTGTGGAGGTGAACAGGTGTGGAGGTGGCAGGTGTGGAGGTGAACAGGTGTGGAGGTGTGAGCAGGTGTGTGAGCAGGTGTGGAGGTGAGCAGGTGTGGAGGTCCAGGTGTGGAGGATGACCAGGGTGGAGGACCAGGTGTGGAGGTGAACAGGTGTGGAGGTGAGCAGGTGTGGAGGTGACCAGGTGTGACCAATGACCAGGTGTGGAGGTGGACAGGTGTGGAGGTGTGAGCAGGTGTGGAGGTGACCAGGTGTGGAGGTGAACAGGTGTGGAGGTGAGCAGGTGTGGAGGTGAACAGGTGTGGAGCTGAGCAGGTGTGAGCAGGTGTGGAGGTGTGGAGGTGAGCAGGTGTGGAGGTGAGCAGGTGTGGAGGTGTACAGGGAGGTGAGCAGGTGTGGAGGTGACAGGTGTGGAGGTGAACAGGTGTGGAGGTGAGCAGGTGTGGGAGCAGGTGTGGAGGTGTGGCAGGTGTGGAGGTGAGCAGGTGTGTGGCAGGTGTGGAGGGTGAGCAGGTGGATGAGGTGTGACCAGGTGTGGAGGTTGACCAGGTGTGGAGATGACCAGGTGTGGAGGTGACCAGGTGTGGAGCTGAACAGGTGTGGAGGTGAGCAGGTGTGGAGGTGAGCAGGTGTGGAGGTGTGGTGTTGTGGAGGAGAGCAGGTGTGGAGGTGTGGAGGTGAGCAGGTGTGGAGATGACCAGGTGTGGAGGTGAGGTGACCAGGTGTGTGAACCAGGTGTCCAGGTGTGGAGGTGAACAGGTGTGGAGGTGACCAGGTGTGGAGGTGACCAGGTGTGGAGGTGACACCAGGTGTGGAGGTCCAGGTGTGGAGGTGACCGGTGTGCACCTGGAGATGACCTGCTCACCTCCACCTGCCTCCACACCTGTCCACCTCCACACCTGCTCACCTCCACCTGCTCACCTCCACACCTGTCCCTCTACAGCTGTCCCACCTCCACCTCCATCTCTCACACCTGCTCACCTCCACACCTGCTCACCTCCACACCTGCTCACCTCCACACCTGTTCACCTCCACACCTGCTCACCTCCCGCACCTGCTCACCTCACACCTGTTCAGCTCACCTGCTCACCTCCACACCTGTTCACCTCCACACCTGTTCACCTCCACACCTGTTCACCTCCACACCTGGTCACCTCCACACCTGGTCATCTCCACACCTGTTCACCTCCACACCTGGTCACCTCCACACCTGGTCATCTCACACTGGTCACCTCCACACCTGGTCATCCCACCTGCTCCTCCACCTCCACACCTCCACACCTGCTCACCTCCACACCTCCACACCTGCTCACCTCCACAACTGCTCACCTCCACAACTGTTCACCTCCACACCTGTTCACCTCCCACCTGGTCACCTCCACACCTGCTCACATCTACACCTGTCCACCTCCACACCTGCTCACCTCACCTGCTCACCTCCCACACCTGCTCACCTCCACACCTGTCCCACCTCCACCTGTCCACCTCACACCTGCTCACCTCCCACACCTGTCCACACCTCTACAGCTGTCACCCCACACCTCCACATCTCACCTGCTCACCTCCACACCCTGCTCACCTCCCACCTGCTCACCTCCACATCTCCCACACCTGCTCACCTCCCTCACCTGTTCACCTCCACCCTGCTCACCTCCACCTGTTCACCTCCCACACCTGCTCACCTCCACCTCCACCTGCTCACCTCTACACCTGTTCCCACCTCCACCTGCTCACCTCCATACCTCCACCTGCTCACCTCACCTCCACCCCTGCTCACCTCCACACCTGCTCAACACCTGTTCACCTCCACACCTGTTCACCTCACACCTGGTCATCTCCACCTGGTCACCCCTCCCACCTGGTCATCTCCACCTGCTCACCTCCACACCTGCTCACCTCCACCTGTCACCTCCACACCTGCTCACCTCCACACCTGCTCACCTCCACACCCTGTCCACACCTCCACCTGCTCCACCTCCACAACTGTTCACCTCCACACCTGTTCCACCTTCATTTCTCCACACCTGCTCACCTCCCACACCTGCTCCTCCACACCTGCTCCTCCACACCTGCTCACCTCCACACCTGTCACCTCACACCTGCTCACCTCTGTTCAGCTCCACACCTGCTCACCTCCACACCTGTTCTCCACACCTGCTCACCTCCTCACCTGCTGCTCACCTCCACCTCCCTCACCTGCTCACCTCCACATCTCCACACCTGCTCTGCTGCCTCCACCTGCTCACCTCCACCTCCACCTGCTCACCTGCTCACCTCCACACTGTTCAGCTCCACACCTGCTCACCTCCCCACCTGTTCCCACACCTGGTTCACCTCCCACCTCCCACCTCACACCTGCTCACCTCTCCCACCTGCTCACCTCACACTGGTCATCTCCACACCTGCTCACCTCCATACCTCCCACACCTGCTCACCTCCCACCTCCACACCTGCTCACCTCCCCACCTGCTCACCTCACACCTGTTCACCTCCACACCTGTTCACCTCCACACCTGGTCACCTCCACACCTCACATCTACATCTACACCTGCTCACCTCCCACCCCCTCCACAACTGTTCACCTCCACACCTGTTCCTCCACACCTGCTCACCTCCACACCTGCTCACCTCCACACCTGTCCACCTCCCACCTGCTCACCTCCACCTGCTCCCTCCACCTGCTCCCACCTCCACACCTGCCACCTCCACACCTGCTCACCTCCTCACTCCCACCTCCACACCTACTCACCTCTGCTCATCTCCACACCTGCTCACCTCCACACCTGTCCATCTCCACACCTGTCACCTCCACCTGCTCACCTCCAGACCTGCTCACCTCCACCATTCACCTCCACACCTCCACCTCCCACACCTGTTCACCTCCCACCTGCTCACCTCCACACCTGCTCACCTCACACCTGCTCCCACCTCCACACCTGCTCACCTCCACCTCCCACACCTGCTCACCTCCACCTGCTCACCTCCACAACTGTTCACCTCCACACCTGTTCACCTCCACACCTGGTCACCTCCTGCTCACATCACACCTGCTCACCTCCTGCTCACCTCCCACACCTGCTCACCTCCACACCTGTTCACCTCCACACCTGGTCACCTCCACACCTGTTCACCTCCACACCTGGTCACCTCCACACCTGCTCACATCTACACCTGCTCACCTAAACACCTGCTCACCTCCACACCTGTCCTCCACCTCCACACCTGCTCACCTCCCACCTGCTCACCTCCACACCTCCACCTGCTCACCTCCACACCTGTTCAGCACACCTGCTCACCTCCACACCTGTTCACCTCCACACCTGTTCACCTCCACACCTGCTCACCTCCACACCTGCTCACCTCCACACCTGCTCACCTCCACACCTGTTCACCTCCACACCTGCTCACCTCCACACCTGCTCACCTCCACACCTGTCCACCTCCACACCTGCTCACCTCCACACCTGCTCACCTCCACACCTGCTCACCTCCACACCTGCTCACCTCCACACCTGTTCACCTCCACACCTGCTCACCTCCACACCTGTTCACCTCCACACCTGTTCACCTCCACACCTGTTCACCTCCACACCTGGTCACCTCCACACCTGGTCATCTCCACACCTGGTCACCTCCACACCTGGTCATCTCCACACCTGCTCACCTCCACACCTCCACACCTCCACACCTGCTCACCTCCACACCTCCACACCTGCTCACCTCCACACCTGCTCACCTCCACAACTGTTCACCTCCACACCTGTTCACCTCCACACCTGGTCACCTCCACACCTGCTCACCTCCACACCTGCTCACCTCCACACCTGTCCACCTCCACACCTGCTCACCTCCACACCTGCTCACCTCCACACCTGCTCACCTCCACACCTGCTCACCTCCACACCTGCTCACCTCCACACCTGCTCACCTCCACCTGCTCACCTCCACACCTCCACACCTGCTCACCTCCACACTCTCCACACCTGCTCACCTCCACACCTGCTCACCTCCACCTGTTCACCTCCACACCTGTTCACCTCCACACCTGGTCACCTCCACACCTGCTCACCTCACACCTGCTCACCTCCACACCTGCTCACCTCCACACCTGCTCACCTCCACACCTGTTCACCTCCACACCTGTTCACCTCCACACCTGCTCACCTCCACACCTGCTCACCTCCACACCTGGTCCACCTCCACACCTGCTCACCTCCACACCTGCTCACCTCCACACCTGCTCACCTCCACACCTGCTCACACCTCCACACCTCCACACCTGCTCACCTCCACACCTGCTCACCTCCACACCTGCTCACCTCCACAACTGTTCACCTCCACACCTGTTCACCTCCACACCTGGTCACCTCCACACCTGCTCACATCTACACCTGTCCACCTCCACACCTGCTCACCTCCACACCTGCTCACCTCCACACCTGCTCACCTCCACACCTGCTCACCTCCACACCTGCTCACCTCCACACCTCCACACCTGCTCACCTCCTCACCTCCACACCTCCACATCTCCACACCTGCTCACCTCCACACCTGCTCACCTCCACACCTGTTCACCTCCACACCTGCTCACCTCCACACCTGTTCACCTCCACACCTGCTCACCTCCACACCTGCTCACCTCCACACCTGTTCAGCTCCACACCTGCTCACCTCCACACCTGTTCACCTCCACACCTGTTCACCTCCACACCTGTTCACCTCCACACCTGGTCACCTCCACACCTGGTCATCTCCACACCTGGTCACCTCCACACCTGGTCATCTCCACACCTGCTCACCTCCACACCTCTACACCTCCACACCTGCTCACCTCCACACCTCCACACCTGCTCACCTCCACACCTGCTCACCTCCACAACTGTTCACCTCACACCTGTTCACCTCCACACCTGCTCACCTCCACACCTGCTCACCTCCACACCTGCTCACCTCCACACCTGTCCACCTCCACACCTGCTCACCTCCACACCTGCTCACCTCCACACCTGCCTCACCTCCACACCTGCACACCTCCACACCTGCTCACCTCCACACCTGCTCACCTCCACACCTGCTCACCTCACACCTGCTCACCTCCACACCTGCTCACCTCCACACCTGTCACCTCCACCTGCATCACACCTGCTCACCTCCACACCTGCTCACCTCCACACCTGCTCACCTCCACACCTGCTCACCTCCACACCTCCACACCTGCTCACCTCCACACCTGCTCACCTCCACACCTGTCTCACCTCCACACCTGCTCACCTCCACACCTGCTCACATCTACACCTGTCCACCTCCACACCTGCTCACCTCCACACCTGCTCACTCCACTCCTCCACACCTGTCACCTCCACACCTGCTCCACACCTGCTCACCTCCACACCTGCTCACCTCCACACCTGCTCACCTCCACACCTCCACATCTCCACACCTGCTCACCTCCACACCTGCTCACCTCCACACCTGCTCACCTCCACACCTGCTCACCTCCACACCTGTTCACCTCCACACCTGCTCACCTCCACACCTGTTCAGCTCCACACCTGCTCACCTCCACACCTGTTCACCTCCACACCTGTTCACCTCCACACCTGTTCACCTCCACACCTGGTCACCTCCACACCTGGTCATCTCCACACCTGCTCACCTCCACACCTCCACACCTCCACACCTGCTCACCTCCACACCTCCACACCTGCTCACCTCCACACCTGCTCACCTCCACACTGTCACTCCACACCTGTTCACCTCCACACCTGGTCACCTCCACACCTGCTCACATCTACACCTGTCCACCTCCACACCTGCTCACCTCCACACCTGCTCACCTCCACACCTGCTCACCTCCACACCTGTCCACCTCCACACCTGCTCACCTCCACACCTGCTCACCTCCACCTGTCCACCTCCACACCTGCTCACCTCCACACCTGCACCTCCACACCTCTCACCTCCACACCTGCTCACCTCCACACCTGCTCACCTCCACACCTGCTCACCTCCACACCTGCTCACCTCCACACCTGTCTCCACACTCCACACCTGCTCACCTCCTCACCTCCACATCTCCACACCTGCTCACCTCCACACCTGCTCACCTCCACACCTGCTCCTCCACTCTCCACACCTGCTCACCTCCACACCTGCTCACCTCCACACCTGTTCAGCTCCACACCTGCTCACCTCCACACCTGTTCACCTCCACACCTGTTCACCTCCACACCTGTTCACCTCCACACCTGGTCACCTCCACACCTGGTCATCTCCACACCTGCTCACCTCCACACCTCCACACCTCCACACATGCTCACCTCCACACCTCCACACCTGCTCACCTCCACACCTGCTCACCTCCACAACTGTTCACCTCCACACCTGTTCACCTCCACACCTGCTCACATCTACACCTGTCCACCTCCACACCTGCTCACCTCCACACCTGCTAACCTCCACACCTGCTCACCTCCACACCTGTCCACCTCCACACCTGCTCACCTCCACACCTGCTCACCTCCACACCTGTCCACCTCTACACCTGTCCACCTCCACACCTGCTCACCTCCACACCTGCTCACCTCCACACCTGCTCACCTCCACACCTGCTCACCTCCACACTCACACCTGCTCACCTCCTCACCTCCACACCTCCACACCTCCACACCACCACACCTGCTCACCTCCACACCTGCTCACCTCCACACCTGTCGCTCCACACCTCACGCTCACCTCCACCTCCACATCATCTCCACACCTGCCACTCCAACCCTCACCTCACACCTGCCATCACCTCCCACCACCTGCTCACCTCCACACCTCCACACCTGCCTCCACCTCCACACCTCCACCAGCCTCCACCCACCCTGCTCACCTCCCATCCCACCTGACCTCACCTGCTCACACCTGCACTCCAGTCCACCTCACCACCTGCTCACCTCCATACCACACTGTCATCACCTCCACACCTGCTCACCTCCACACCTGCACCTCCACACCTGCTCACCTCCACACCTGTCCACCTCCACACCTGCTCACTCCCACCTGCTCACTCACCTGCTCACCTCCACACCTGCTCACCTCCACACCTGTTCACCTCCACACCTGCTCACCTCCACCTCCACACCTGTTCACCTCCACACCTGGTCACCTCCACACCTGTTCACCTCCACACCTGTTCACCTCCACACCTGTTCACCTCCACACCTGGTCACCTCCACACCTGGTCATCTCCACACCTGGTCACCTCCACACCTGGTCATCTCCACACCTGCTCACCTCCACACCTCCACACCTGCTCACCTCCACACCTCCACACCTGCTCACCTCCACACCTGCTCACCTCCACACCTGTTCACCTCCACACCTGTTCACCTCCACACCTGGTCACCTCCACACCTGCTCACATCTACACCTGTCCACCTCCACACCTGCTCACCTCCACACCTGCTCACCTCCACACCTGCTCACCTCCACACCTGTCCACCTCCACACCTGCTCACCTCCACACCTGCTCACCTCCACACCTGTTCACCTCCACACCTGTCATCCACCTTTCTCCACACCTGTCCCTCCACCTGTCCTCCACACCTGCTCACCTCCACACCTGTCACCTCCACCTCCACACCTGCTCACCTCCACACCTACACCTCCACACCTGCTCCCTCACACTGCCTCCACACCTGCTCACCTCCACCTGCTCACCTCCCACCTCCACACCTGCTCACCTCCACACCTGCTCACCTCCACACCTGCTCACCTCCACACCTGCTCACCTCCACACCTGCTCACCTCCACCTGCTCACCTCCACACCTGCTCACCTCCACACCTGCTCACCTCCACACCTGCTCCACCTCCACACCTGCTCACCTCCACACCTGCTCACCTCCACACCTGCTCACCTCCACACCTGTCACCTCCACACCTCACTCACACCTGCTCACCTCCACACCTGCTCACCTCCACCTGCCACCTCCACACCTGCTCACCTCCACACCTGCTCACCTCCACACCTGCTCACCTCCACACCTGCTCACCTCCACACCTGTTCACCTCCACACCTGCTCACCTCCACACCTGCTCACCTCCACACCTGTTCACCTCCACACCTGCTCACCTCCACACCTGGTCACCTCCCACACCTGGTCATCTCCACACCTGGTCACCTCCACACCTGGTCATCTCCACACCTGCTCACCTCCACACCTCCACACCTCCACACCTGCTCACCCACACCTCCACACCTGCTCACCTCCACACCTGCTCACCTCCACAACTGTTTACTCCACACCTGTTCACTCACACCTGGTCACCTCCACACCTGCTCACATCTACACCTGTCCACCTCCACACCTGCTCACCTCCACACCTGCCACATCTCCACACCTGCTCACCTCCACACCTGTCCACCTCCACACCTGCTCACCTCCACACCTGCTCACCTCCACACCTCCACACCTGCTCACCTCCTCACCTCCACACCTCCACATCTCCACACCTGCTCACCTCCACACCTGCTCACCTCCACACCTGCTCACCTCCACACCTGCTCACCTCCACACCTGGTTCCACAGCTCCACACCTGGTCATCTCCACACCTGGTCACCTCCACACCTGTTCACCTCCACACCTGTTCACCTCCACACCTGTTCACCTCCACACCTGGTCACCTCCACACCTGGTCATCTCCACATCACCTCCACACCTGGTCATCTCCACACCTGCTCACCTCACCTCCACATCTGTTCCACACCTCCACACACCTCCACACCTGCTCACCTCCACAACTGTTCACCTCCACACCTGGTCACCTCCACACCTGGTCACCTCCACACCTGCTCACATCTACACCTGTCCACCTCCACACCTGCTCACCTCCACACCTGCTCACCTCCACACCTCCACACCTGCACCTGCTCACCTCCACCTGTCCTCCACACCTGCTCACCTCCACACCTGCTCACCTGCTCACCTCCACAACTGTTGCTCACCTCCTCACCTGTTCACATCTCCACACCTGGTCACCTCCACACCTGCTCACATCCACACCTGTTCACCTCCACACCTGCTCACCACACCTCCACATCTCCACACCTGCTCACCTCCACACACCTCCACACCTGCTCACCTCCACACCTGCTCACCTCCACACCTGTTCAGCCCCACACCCTGCTCACCTCCACACCTGCTCACCTCCACACCTCAGCCCACACCTTCACCTCCACACCTGTTCACCTCCACAAACACCTGGTTCACCTCCACACTGGTCATCTCCACACCTGGTCACCTCCACACCTGGTCATCTCCACACCTGCTCACCTCCACATCTGTTCACCTCCACACCTGTTCACCTCCACACCTGTTCACCTCCACACCTGGTCACCTCCCACAACTGTTCATCTCCACACCTGGTCACCTCCACACCTGGCTCACCTCCACACCTGCTCACCTCCACACCCTCACCCCACACCTGTCCACACACCTGCTCACCTCCCACCTGCTCACCTCCACACCTGTCCACACACCTGCTCCACCTCCACAACTGTCCTCACCTCCACACCTCCACATCTCCACACCTGGTCACCTCCACACCTGCTCACATCTACACCTGTCCACCTCCACACCTCTCACAACTCCACACCTGCTCACCTGCCACACCTCTCACCTCCACACCTCCACCTCCACACCTGCTCACACACCACCTCCACACCTCCACACCTGCTCACCTGTTCACCTAAACACCTGGTCACCTCCACCTGGTCATCTCCACACCTGCTCACCTCCACACCTGGCTCACCTCCACACCTGTTCACCTCCACACCTCTACACCTCCACACCTGTTCCACACCTCCACACCTGCTCACCTCCACACCTGCTCACCTCCACACCTGTTCAGCTCACCCCACACCTGCTCACCTCCACACCTGTTCACCTCCACACCTGTTCACCTCCACACCTGTTCCACCTAAACACCTCACCACCTGGTCA
The DNA here is from genome assembly GCF_034236695.1 of Oncorhynchus nerka. NCBI lineage: Eukaryota > Metazoa > Chordata > Actinopteri > Salmoniformes > Salmonidae > Oncorhynchus > Oncorhynchus nerka. Next base: position 3,427,579 of record NC_088415.1, on the reverse strand, counting down.
CCTCCACACCTGGTCATCTCCACACCTGTCCACCTCCACACCTGGTCCATCTCCACACTGCCTCTCACCTCCACACCTCCACACCTCCACACCTGCTCACCTCCACACCTCCACACCTGCTCACCTCCACCTGCTCACCTCCACAACTGTTCACCTCCTACACCTGTTCACCTACACCTGGTCACCTCCACACCTGCTCACATCTACACCTGTCCACCTCCACACCTGCTCACCTCCACACCTGCTCACCTCCACACCTGCCACCTCCACACCTGTCCACCTCCACACCTGCTCACCTCCACACCTGTCCTCCACACCCACACCTGCTCACCTCCTCACCTCCACACCTCCACATCTCCACACCTGCTCACCTCCACACCTGCTCACCTCCACACCTGCTCACCTCCACAACTCCACACCTGCTCACCTGCTCACCTCCACACCTCCACACCTGCTCACCTGCTCACCTCCACACCTCCACACCTGTTCACCTCCACACCTGTTCACCTAAACACCTGGTCACCTCCACACCTGGTCATCTCCACACCTGGTCACCTCCACACCTGGTCATCTCCACACCTGCTCACCTCCACACCTCTACACCTCCACACCTGCTCACCTCCACACCCACACCTGCTCACCTCCACACCTGCTCACTCCACAACTGTTCACCTCCACACCTGTTCACCTCCACACCTGGTCACCTCCACACCTGCTCACATCTACACCTGTCCACCTCCACACCTGCTCACCTCCACACCTCCACACCTGCTCACCTCCACACCTGCTCACCTCCACACCTGCTCACCTCCACACCTCCACACCTGCTCACCTCCTCACCTCCACACCTCCACATCTCCACACCTGCTCACCTCCACACCTGCTCATCTCCACACCTGCTCACCTCCACTCCTGTCCATCTCCACACCTGCTCACCTCCACACCTGCTCACCTCCACACCTGCTCACCTGCCACCTCACACCTGCTCACCTCCACACCTCCACACCTGCTCACCTCCTCACCTCCACATCTCCACACCTGCTCACCTCCACACCTGCTCACCTCCACACCTGCTCACCTCCACAACTCCACACCTGCTCACCTGCTCACCTCCACACCTCCACACCTGCTCAACTGCTCACCTCCACACCTCCACACCTGCTCACCTCCTCACCTTCACACCTGCTCACCTCTACACCTGCTCACCTCCACACCTCCAAACCTGCTCACCTCCATACCTCCACACCTGCTCACCTCCACACCTCCACACCTGCTCACCTCCACACCTGCTCACCTCCACACCTGTTCACCTCCACACCTGTTCACCTCCACACCTGGTCACCTCCACACCTGCTCACATCTACACCTGTCCACATCCACACCTGCTCACCTCCACACCTGCTCACCTCACACCTGCTCACCTCCACACCTGCTCACCTCCACACCTGTTCACCTCCACACCTGGTCATCTCCACACCTGTTCACCTCCACACCTGTTCACCTCCTGTCCTCCATCTAGCCTGTCTTCTCTGTCCTCCATCTAGCCCGTCTCTCTGTGATCCATCTAGCCGGTCTTCTCTGTCCTCCATCTAGCCCGTCTTCTCTCTGTCCTCCATCTAGCCCGTCTTCTCTCTGTGATCCATCTAGCCCGTCTTCTCTGTCCTCCATCTAGCCCGTCTTATCTCTGTCCTCCATCTAGCCTGTCTTCTCTCTGTGATCCATCTAGCCTGTCTTCTCTCTGTGATCCATCTAGCCTGTCTTCTCTCTGTGATCCATCTAGCCTGTCTTCTCTGTGATCCATCTAGCCCGTCTTCTCTGTGATCAATCTAGCCCGTCTTCTCTCTGTGATCCATATAGCCTGTCTTCTCTCTGTGATCCATCTAGCCCGTCTTCTCTGTGTGATCCATCTAGCCCGTCTTCTCTGTGATCCTTCTAGCCCGTCTTCTCTGTGATCCATCTAGCCCGTCTTCTCTCTGTCCTCCATCTAGCCCGTCTTCTCTCTGTCCTCCATCTAGCCCGTCTTCTCTGTCCTCCATCTAGCCCGTCTTCTCTGTCCTCCATCTAGCCTGTCTTCTATGTCCTCCATCTATCCCGTCTCTCTGTGATCCATCTAGCCGGTATTCTCTGTACTCCATCTAGCCCGTCTTCTCTCTGTCCTCCATCTAGCCCGTCTTCTCTCTGTGATCCATCTAGCCCGTCTTCTCTCTGTGATCCATCTAGCCCGTCTTCTCTCTGTGATCCATCTAGCCTGTCTTCTCTCTGTGATCCATCTAGCCTGTCTTCTCTCTGTGATCCATCTAGCCTGTCTTCTCTCTGTGATCCATCTAGCCTGTCTTCTCTCTGTGATCCATCTAGCCTGTCTTCTCTCTGTGATCCATCTAGCCTGTCTTCTCTCTGTGATCCATCTAGCCTGTCTTCTCTCTGTGATCCATCTAGCCTGTCTTCTCTGTCCTCCATCTAGCCCGTCTTCTCTGTCCTCCATCTAGCCTGTCTTCTCTCTGTGATCCATCTAGCCTGTCTTCTCTCTGTGATCCATCTAGCCTGTCTTCTCTCTGTGATCCATCTAGCCTGTCTTCTCTCTGTGATCCATCTAGCCTGTCTTCTCTGTGATCCATCTAGCCCGTCTTCTCTCTGTGATCCATCTAGCCTGTCTTCTCTCTGTGATCCATCTAGCCTGTCTTCTCTCTGTGATCCATCTAGCCTGTCTTCTCTCTGTGATCCATCTAGCCTGTCTTCTCTCTGTGATCCATCTAGCCTGTCTTCTCTGTCCTCCATCTAGCCCGTCTTCTCTGTCCTCCATCTAGCCTGTCTTCTCTCTGTGATCCATCTAGCCCGTCTTCTCTCTGTCCTCCATCTAGCCCGTCTTCTCTCTGTCCTCCATCTAGCCCGTCTTCTCTCTGTCCTCCATCTAGCCCGTCTTCTCTGTCCTCCATCTAGCCTGTCTTCTCTGTCCTCCATCTAGCCCGTCTTCTCTGTGACTCCATCTAGCCTGTCTTCTCTGTCCTCCATCTAGCCCGTCTCTCTGTGATCCATCTAGCCCGTCTTATCTCTGTCCTCCATCTAGCCCGTCTTCTCTGTCCTCCATCTAGCCTGTCTTCTCTCTGTGATCCATCTAGCCTCTTCTCTCTGTGATCCATCTAGCCCGTCTTCTCTGTGATCCATCTAGCCCGTCTTCTCTCTGTGATCCATCTAGCCCGTCTTCTCTGTGATCCATCTAGCCTGTCTTCTTCTGTGATCCATCTAGCCTGTCTTCTCTCTGTGATCCATCTAGCCTGTCTTCTCTGTCCTCCATCTAGCCCGTCTTCTCTGTCCTCCATCTAGCCCGTCTTCTCTCTGTCCTCCATCTAGCCCGTCTTCTCTGTCCTCCATCTAGCCTGTCTTCTCTGTGATCCATCTAGCCTGTCTTCTCTCTGTGATCCATCTAGCCCGTCTTCTCTGTGATCCATCTAGCCCGTCTTCTCTGTCCTCCATCTAGCCCGTCTTCTCTCTGTCCTCCATCTAGCCCGTCTTCTCTGTCCTCCATCTATCTTCTCTGTCCTCCATCTAGCCCGTCTTCTCTGTGATCCATCTAGCCTGTCTTCTCTCTGTGATCCATCTAGCCCGTCTTCTCTGTGATCCATCTAGCCCGTCTTCTCTGTCCTCCATCTAGCCCGTCTTCTCTCTGTCCTCCATCTAGCCTGTCTTCTCTGTCCTCCATCTAGCCCGTCTTCTCTGTACTCCATCTAGCCTGTCTTCTCTGTCCTCCATCTAGCCCGTCTCTCTGTGATCCATCTAGCCTGTCTTCTCTGTCCTCCATCTAGCCTGTCTTCTCTGTGATCCATCTAGCCTGTCTTCTCTGTCCTCCATCTAGCCTGTCTTTCTGTGATCCATCTAGCCTGTCTTCTCTCTGTGATCCATCTAGCCTGTCTTCTCTGTGATCCATCTAGCCTGTCTTCTTCTGTGATCCATCTAGCCTGTCTTCTCTCTGTGATCCATCTAGCCTGTCTTCTCTGTGATCCATCTAGCCTGTCTTCTCTGTGATCCATCTAGCCTGTCTTCTCTGTGATCCATCTAGCCTGTCTTCTCTCTGTGATCCATCTAGCCTGTCTTCTCTGTGATCCATCTAGCCTGTCTTCTCTCTGTGATCCATCTAGCCTGTCTTCTCTGTGATCCATCTAGCCTGTCTTCTCTCTGTGATCCATCTAGCCTGTCTTCTCTCTCCATCTAGATCCATCTAGCCTATCTTCTTCTGTGATCCATCTAGCCTGTCTTCTCTGTGATCCATCTAGCCTGTCTTGTCTCTGTGATCCATCTAGCCCGCTTCTCTGTGATCCATCTATTTCATCTTCTCTCTCTGTGATCCATCTAGCCTATCTCTCTCTGTGATCCATCTAGCCTATCTTCTCTCTGTGATCCATCTAGCCGGTCTTCTGTCCTCCATCTAGCCCGTCTTCTCTCTCTCTGTCCTCCATCTAGCCTGTCTTTTCTGTGATCCATCTAGCCTTGATCCATCTCCGTCTTCTCTCTGTCCTCCATCTAGCCCGTCTTCTCTGTGATCCATCTAGCCTGTCTTCTCTCTTCTCTCTGTCCTCCATCTAGCCTGTCTTCTTTGTGATCCATCTAGCTCTGTGTCTTCTGTCTTCTCCATCTCTAGCCTGTCTTCTGGTGATCCATCTAGCCCGCCTTCCATCTGTCCTCCATCTAGCCTGTCTTCTGTGATCCATCAGCCCGTCTTCTCTGTGATCCATCTAGCCCGCCTTCTCTGTGATCCATCTAGCCCATGTCTTCTCTCTGTGATCCATCTAGCCTGTCTTCTCTGTGATCCATCTAGCCTTTTCTGTGATCCATCTAACCTGTCTTCTCTCTGTGATCCATCTAGCCTGTCTTCTCATGATCCATCTAGCCTGTCTTCTCTCTGTCCTCCATCAGCCCATCTTCTCTGCTCCTTCTCTGTGATCCATCTAGCCCTGTCTTCTCTTAACTCCTCCACATCTGTGATCCATCCATCTAGCCGTCTCTCTGTGATTCTGCCGGTCCTTCTCTGTCCTCCATCTAGCCCCTCTTCTCTCTGTCCTCCATCTGGCCCGTCTCTCTGTTCTGTCTTCTCTCATCCATCTAGCCCGTCTTCTCTCTGCCCAGTCCATCTAGCCCGTCTTCTCTGTGATCCATCTAGCCCAAGTCTTTCTCTGTGATCCATCTAGCCTGTCTTCTCTCTGTGATCCATCTAGCCTGTCTTCTCTCTGGGATCCATCTAGCCTGTATTCTTCTCTGTGATCCATCTAGCCTGTCTTCTCTGTGATCCATCTAGCCTGTCTCTTCCTCCTCTGTGATCCATCTAGCCCGTCTTCTCTCTCCAGTCCATCTAGCCGTCTTCTCTCTGGGATCCATCTAGCCTGTCTTCTCTGTGATCCATCTAGCCTGTCTTCTCTCTGTGATCCCATCTAGCCTATCTTCTCTCTGGGATCCATCTAGCCTGTCTTCGTCTCTGTCTCCATCTAGCCGTCTCTCTGTCCTCCATCTAGCCTGTCTTCCCTCTGTGATCCTCTAGCCTATCTTCTCCTGTGATCCATCTAGCCTGTCTTCTCTCTGATCCATCTAGCCTGTCTTCTCTCTGTGATCCATCCAGTCTGTCTTCTCTGTGATCCATCTAGCCCGTCTTCTCTGTGATCCATCCCCAGCCTGTCTTTCTGTGATCCATCTAGCCTGTCTTCTCTCTGTGATCCATCTAGCCTGTCTTCTCGTCATCTAGCCCGTCTTCTCTCTGTGATCCATCTAGCCCGTCTTCTCTGTGATCCATCTAGCCTGTCTTCTCTCTGTGATCCATCTAGCCCGTCTTCTCTCAACATGATCCATCTAGCCCGTCTTCTCTGTGATCCATCTAGCCTGTCTTCTCTCTGTGATCCATCCAGCCTGTCTTCTCTGTGATCCATCTGGCCTGTTCTCTCTGTCCTCCATCTAGCCCGTCTTCTCTCTGTCCTCCATCTAGCCTCGCTCCCACTGATCCATCTAGCCTGTCTTCTTCTCTCTGTCCCCATCTAGCCCGTATACTCTCTCTGTGATCCATCTTGCCTGTCTTTCTGTCCTCCATCTAGCCTGTCTTCTTTGGTGATCCATCTAGCCTGTCTCTGTCCTCCATCTAGCCTGTCTTCTCTGTGATCCATCTAGCCCGTCTCTCTGTCCTCCATCTAGCCTGTCTTCTCTGTGATCCATCTAGCCCCTCTTCTCTCTGTGATCCATCTAGCCCCGTCTCTCTGCGGTCATCTGCTTCGGTCTTCTCTCTGATCCATCTAGCCCGTCTTTCTCTGTGATCCATCTAGCCCGTCTTCTCTGTGATCCATCTAGCCCGTCTTCTCTCTGTGATCCATCTAGCCTGTCTTCTCTCTGTGATCCATCTAGCCTGTTCTCTGTGATCCATCTAGCCTGTCTTCTCTGTGATCCATCTAGCCTGTCTTCTGTGATCCATCTAGCCTGTCTTCTCTGTCCTCCATCTAGCCCGTCTTCCTCTGTCATCCATCTAGCCCGTCTTCTCTCTGTCCTCCATCTAGCCCATCTTCTCTCTAGATCCATCTAGCCCGCTTCTCTGTCTTAGTCTCTCTGTGATCCATCTAGCCTGTCTTCTCTGTGATCCATCTAGCCCGTCTTCTCTGTGATCCATCTAGCCGGTCTTCCTGTGATCCATCTATCTTCTCTGTGATCCATCTAGCCTGTCTTCTCTCTTGATCCATCTAGCCTGTCTTCTCTGTGATCCATCTAGCCTGTCTTCTCTGTGATCCATCTAGCCGTCTTCTCTGTGATCCATCTAGTCCTGCCTTCTCTGTGATCCATCTAGCCGGTCTTCTCTGTGATCCATCTAGCCTGTCTTCTCTCTGTGATCCATCTAGCCTGTCTCCATCTCTGTTTTCTGTGATCCATCTAGCCTGTCTTCTCTGTGATCCATCTAGCCCGTCTTCTCTAGCCTGTCCTCCATCTAGCCCCGTCTTCTCTCTGTCCTCCATCTAGCCCATCTTCTCTGTCCTCCATCTAGCCCGTCTTCTCTCTGTCCTCCATCTAGCCTGTCTTCTCTGTCCTCCATCTTGCCTGTCTTCTCTGTCCTCCATCTAGCCTGTCTTCTCTGTCCTCCATCTAGCCCGTCTCTCTGTGATCCATCTAGCCGTCTTCTCTGTCCTCCATCTAGCCCCTCTTTCTGGGCTCCTCCATCTAGCCTGTCTTCCAGGATCCATCTAGCCGGTCTTCTCTGTCCTCCATCTAGCCCATCTTCTCTGTGATCCATCTAGCCCGTCTTCTCTGTCCTCCATCTAGCCCGTCTTCTCTCTGTGATCCATCTAGCCTGTCTTCTCTGTGATCCATCTAGCCTGTATTCTCTGTGATCCATCTAGCCTGTCTTCTGTCCTCCATCTAGATCCATCTAGCCTGTCTTCCATCTCTGCTGCCTGTGATCCATCTAGCCCGTCTTTCTCTCTGTCATCCATCTAGCCCGTATTCTCTGTCCTGTGATCCATCTAGCCCGTCTTCTCTCTGTCCTCCATCTAGCCTATCTTCTCTCTGTGATCCATCTAGCCTGTCTTCTGTCCTCCATCTAGCCCGTCTTCTTCAGATCCATCTAGCCTGTCTTCTTCTGTGATCCATCTAGCCTGTCTTCCTCTAGATCCATCTAGCCTGTCTTCTCTGTCCTCCATCTAGCCTGTCTTCTGTGATCCATCTAGCCTGTCTTCTCTCTGTGATCCATCTAGCCTGTCTTTCTGTGATCCATCTAGCCCGTCTTCTCTGTGATCCATCTAGCCCGTCTTCTCTGTGATCCATCTAGCCTGTCTTCTCTGTGATCCATCTAGCCTGTCTTCTCTTCTGTGATCCATCTAGCCTGTCTTCTGTGATCCATCTAGGCCTGTTTCTTCTGTGATCCATCTAGCCTGTCTTCTCTGTGATCCATCTAGGTCTTCTCTCTGTGATCCATCTAGCCCGTCTTTCTCTGTCATCCATCTAGCCCGCCTTTCTGTCCTCCATGTAGCCCGTCTTTCTGTGATCCATCTAACCTGTCCTCTGTGATCCATCTATCCTGTCTTCTAGATCCATCTAGCCCGTTTTCTGTCCTCCATCTAGCCTGTCTCTGTGATCCATCTAGCCCGTTTTCCTCTGTCCTCCATCTAGCCCCGCCTTCTCTCTGTCCTCCATCTAGCCTCATCTTCTCTGTCCTCCATCTAGCCTGTCTTCTGTCCTCCATCTAGCCCATCTTCTGTCCTCCATCTAGCCGTCTTCTGTGATCCATCTAGCCTGTCTTTCTGTCCTCCATCTAGCCTGCCTTCTCTGTGATCCATCTAGCCCGGTTTTTCTGTCCTCCATCTAGCCTGTCGCTTTCTCTCTCTGTCCTCCATCTATCCCGCTCTTTCTGTCCTCCATCTAGCCATCTAGCCCGTCTGTCCTGTCCTCCATCTAGCCCATCTTTCTCTGTCCTCCATTCAGCGGGTTTTTCTGTCCTCCATCTAGCCCGTCTTCTCTCTGTCCTCCATCTAGCCTGTCTTCTTCTGTGATCCATCTAGCCTGTATTCTTCTGTATCCATCTAGCCTGTCTTCTCTGTCCTCCATCTAGCCCGTCTCTCTGTGATCCATCTAGCCCGTCTTATCTCTGTCCTCCATCTAGCCTGGTCATTCTGTCCTCCATCTAGCCTGTCTTCTCTCTGTGATCCATCTAGCCTCCTTCTCTCTGTGATCCATCTAGCCCGTTTTCTCTTCTCTGTGATCCATCTAGCCTGCCTTTCTCTGTGATCCATCTAGCCTGTCTTCTGTGATCCATCTAGCCTATCTTCTCTGTGATCCATCTAGCCTGTCTTCTCTGTCCTCCATCTAGCCCGTCTTCTCTGTCCTCCTCTGTCTCTGTCCTCCATCTAGCCTGTCTTCTGTCTCCTCTGTCTTCTCTGTGATCCATCTAGCCTGTGTCTTCAGATCCATCTAGCCTGTCTTCTCTGTGATCCATCTAGCCCGTCTTCTCTGTCCTCCATCTAGCCGTGTCTTCTGTCCTCCATCTAGCCCGGCTTTCTGTGATCCATCTAGCCGGTTTTTCTGTGATCCATCTAGCCTGTCTTCTCTGTGATCCATCTAGCCTGTCTTCTCTGTGATCCATCTAGCCCGTCTTTTCTCTGTGATCCATCTAGCCCGTCTCTTCTGTCCTCCATCTAGCCCGTCTTCTCTTTGTCCTCCATCTAGCCTGTCTTCTCTCTGTGATCCATCTAGTCCGTCTTTTTCTGTGATCCATCTAGCCGGTCTTCTCTGTGATCCATCTAGCCTGTCTCTCTGTGATCCATCTAGCTCGTCTTCTGTGATCCATCTAGCTTCTGTCCTCCATCTAGCCTGTTTTCTCTGTGATCCATCTAGCCCGTCTTCTCTCTGTCCTCCATCTAGCCTGTCATTCTGTGATCCATCTAGCCCGTCTCTGTGATCCATCTAGCCTGCCTTCTCTGTGATCCATCTAGCCTGTCTTCTTGTGATCCATCTAACCTGTCTTCTCTCTGTGATCCATCTAACCTGTCTCTGTCAGATCCATCTAGCCTGTCTTCTCTGTGATCCATCTAGCCTGTCTTCTGTGATCCATCTAACCTGTCTTCAGATCCATCTAGCCCGTCTTCTGTGATCCATTAGCCTGTCTTCTTCTGTCCTCCATCTAGCCTGTCTTCTGTGGATCATCTAGCCTGTCCTGTCCTCCATCTAGCCTGTCTTCTGTGATCCATCTAGCCTGTCATTCTGTGATCCATCTAGCCCGTTCTTGTGACTCCATCTAGCGTTTTCTAGATCCATCTAGCCTGTCTTCTTCCATCTAGCCTGTCTTCTCTCTGTGATCCATCTAGCCTGTCTTCTCTGTGATCCATCTAGCCTGCTGTCTTCTGTCCTCCATCTAGCCTGTCTTCTCTGTCCTCCATCTAGCCTGTCATTCTAGATCCATCTAGCCTGTCTTCTCTCTGTGATCCATCTAGCCTGTCTTCTGTGATCCATCTAGCCTGTCTTCTCTGTGATCCATCTAACGTGTCTTCTCTCTGTGATCCATCTAGCCTGTCTTCTCTGTGATCCATCTAGCCTGTCTTCTCTGTGATCCATCTAGCCTGTCTTCTCTGTGATCCATCTAGCCTGTCTTCTCTGTGATCCATCTAGCCTGTCTTCTCTGTGATCCATCTAGCCTGTCTTCTCTGTGATCCATCTAGCCTGTCTTCTCTGTGATCCATCTAGCCTGTCTTCTCTGTGATCCATCTAGCCTGTCTTCTCTGTGATCCATCTAGCCTGTCTTCTCTGTGCTCCATCTAGCCTGTCTTCTCTGTGATCCATCTAGCCTGTCTTCTGTGATCCATCTAGCCCGTCTTCTCTCTGTGATCCATCTAGCCTGTCTTCTCTGTGATCCATCTAGCCTGTCTTCTCTCTGTGATCCATCTAGCCTGTCTTCTCTGTGATCCATCTAGCCTGTCTTCTCTGTGATCCATCTAGCCTGTCTTCTCTCTGTCCATCCATCTAGCCTGTCTTCTCTGTCATCCATCTAGCCCGTCTTCTATGCTCCATCTAGCCCGTCTTCTCTGTGATCCATCTAGCCCGTCTTCTCTGTGATCCATCTAGCCCGTCTTCTCTCTGTGATCCATCTAGCCTGTCTTCTCTGTGATCCATCTAGCCTGTCTTCTTCTGTCCTCCATCTAGCCTGTCTTCTCTGTGCTCCATCTAGCCTGTCTTCTC